>NC_083409.1:13775278-13877585 GCF_020745735.1 Hemiscyllium ocellatum
TTTTAACTCTGTAGAATTTCAGCAATGTTTGGAGAGGAAGTATCTTTGGTTGTAGTGTACTGATGGTGTTTCGCCTCTGGTTTTCTTCAGTTTCTTTCCTGTCAACTGATGTAAATTTCAGTCTCAGCAGTCTACTGGTTTCCTCATTCTGTTGCAGTATTTAGAGTTCTCAGACATGTGCAGTTTTGGCGCGGTTTCACTTACAGGCAGTCATCCCGATAACATGAGCCACCTTTTGAACAGCAGTGGGCCTTGTAATGGTGGTAGGTGATTTGAGATTAAATAGAGCTACCAGTGATGAAGGAGCAAGTCAGAGAGCGTGTGTGGAGGTGATGTGCCTAAGGTGCTGACTCATTTGTAGTGTCAGAAGTATCTTTGAAGTTTTCAAGTTGCAGGGTTAGTGTTTGAAAATGTCAGACTGTATCTGAACCCAGAAGTATCTAGAAAATGAAATGTGCCATCATAACCTTTTTAATGTAGAAAGATGATTATTCCTGTAAGGTGTTGACCCTGACCTCAATTTCTTTTTCTTGGAATGGAAATTTATTTTCTCAATTTTCTTCCCTGTTCTCCCTATTCTGACTGAGAATTTGGCCAAGTAATCACTTTCTTTTCTGAACCTTTATCATGTGTTGCGGGCAAATTAGAGAAGGAATCAGAGGGCTGATCCATCCCACATGAGTGCACTTGGCAAAGGGGAATCACTGGATGGATTTCTTCCCTTTTCTGCCGAAGTTGAAGCCGTTCCCTACAGCTTGGAGACTGATCAGTTGCAGAACACTTCAGCTCGGTGGTGTGTAACAATATCACAGTGTTGTGTGTAATCGTATAACAGGGCCTGTGTCTGTTGTCTGGTATTGATCTATGCAACTTCAGAAAAGAAAAGAAACTGTTTTTAAATGGCACCGTTTACAATCATGGAAATTTCTTTATGTGACTTACAACCAGTGAACACTTTGTAGTTTATGAAATAGCAAATACAAAATACAATTTGAGCATATTAGGTTCATCAAAATAGCAAATTGTTGAATAGGATAGTCTGTTGAAATAAACATTGACCAGAATGCTGAGGTCTTCTGCATCCGTCTCATCTGAAGGACACCATCAGTAAAATAGTGCAGTACACCCTCAGTACTGTACAGGTCATTCTGCTATAACTTGTATTTCGTTAACACAAATTTGCTATAACACAATCGACAAATTGGGGACATTGTTTCTAAAGCACGAACTCTGAAAACGTGTGTTGGCTGTAACCTGATTACATCGCGAAGACTTTAAGTGCTGTTTCTAAAATGTGACTTTCCGATATCATGGGGGTTGGACAGCAATGCAACCATTATGTTATAGAAGAACTACCTGGAGTGAAATGTCTGCCTGAGAGATCTGCTCAAATCTCTGGTGGGATTTGAACCCACAATCTGCTGTCTCAGGCTACACAACTGCTATCTGGTCAGTGACGGACCTTCCTGCTCTTAAATAAGTGGCACAGTTGTGATGAAATACCCTTTGGTGTGGTGTGCACATTATATCATATTGCTCCCATTCTGATCCTCTTTATTTGTCTAAATCAATAGAGAACCAACTAATTTCCTGAATTATCAACCCTTCCACATATTCTCATGTCAATAACTTTTATTCATTGCCCTGAAGGCCTCAATTGATAGAGAACAGCGAAAGACCAAGCAGATTATCAGACTTTATTGTTTAAAATATTAAATCTCTTTGATTTATAGGATATTTGATTAATCTACATGCAGAAGAGCCTCGATTATCTGGCATTCGATTATCTGAATTTCGGATCATCCAAAGTAGATCGTAAGATCCCGATGCTTGGCTAAACTGTATTACCCAGCATTCAATTATCCAAACAAAACACTCCTTACCCATGTCGCTCGGGTAATCGAGGTTCCTCTGTAAATTGTTCCATTGTTTTAATGTTGTGCTTCCTTGTGAATCTACATTATTACCTGAAAAGCACATGGCTGTTCTGGGTTGTGTTTAATTGTTTGCAGTGAACAGTACGTTCACAACAACATCAAGTGTCCAAAACTAATCGTCATCAAATTGATTTACCTTTCTCCCTCAGTTATTTTTTTAAAATTGGAACTATCATTAAACCTTCAGAGTAGTCACAGCATATAACCGTGTGTCAGCTCTTTTCCAGTTCCTGATGAGAAACATCTCTGCCATGACACAAGCCAACCTCTAACTTTACAGTCACTTTCAAATAAATGTTTGTTCGAACCATTCTTTGTTTCTGTATCAAAGGCATTTGCTGTAACAGGCAATAATATTTGAAGAGCTCATTTATCCACCATTTTCCAAGGGTGGGTGGTGGAGGCTTTCCTTGGCTAATTCTCTTTATTTTCACCATATAAGGGAAGTTGACCTGCCAGACACAAATTGGGCATTTGTGTCTGAGCATAAGTTGGACTTTCTCTGCAGATTGCAGCTGCAGTAACATATCCCTTGTGACCTTTTACCACCTGCTGTAGTTGCTTTATCAAACTCCCTGTTTGGTTATGTATATCTCATGTTCGGAAAAGATTTCCATGCTGTGGCTGTCTGTGACTATTGGACTCTTTGTGACACTCTGTGACATCTATTTCTCTCTGTGTGACTCTGTCTCAATCAGAATGACAAATGTTACAATGTATTTATTGCACATTTCTGATAAATAATTTGTCTTGTGGAAAGGGAAGATGCATTTAACGTGAGGTGAACTGATAGAGTTGTGAAAAGAGGTCTGAATGTAAGAAAAAAAATGTCAATCACGGTTTAATTTTACTAATGTCAGTAAATGACTATTAACCATTAATTTACAGAAATGGAACATTTACATTGCGAGAAGGAAGAGAGACGAGATAATGTAGGGACCAGGAAATGGGACTTGGCCAGATTAGCAGTTGTTTAATGAATGGTAGAGTCTCAGAAAAACAACCAAATATTTGCAGGGGCAAATATTTGGCCAAAGGACTGTTATAAAGAAAGAAATACTTACATCTAAATAGTGAGTTTTGTGGGTTCTGGGGCATCTCAAAATAGCTCTCTGCCAATGAAGTACTTTTTGAATTCTGGTCATTGTTCAAGGGAGGTATTATGATGTCATAGTTCCAATTGTTCTGCCATAATAGCCACTTGGTGATCATGATAATCTGGATAATCAGATTCCCAGCAAAAACTTGGTTGAATATACAGCACAGACACCAAAAGAGCTGCTGGAAATCTGAAACAAAAACAGAAATTGCTAGAAAAGCCAGCAGGTCTGGCAGCATCTTTGGACAGAAATCCGTGAACATTTCTGATTCAGTGACCTTTGTGGTTATGGGACATCTCAAAATGGCTCTCTGTGAATGAGGTATTTTTTGAATTCTGGTCATTGTTCCAAGGTAGGTATTATGATGCCATGGCTCAAATTGTTATGGCAAAATAACCGGGGAACAAGGACTTGGGCTTCTGTTGATGGTTACTGACATTATTTGATTTTGGTTCTGGTGTATACACATACAGATGCTCCTAGTTTGAACCTACTACTTACTACTTGCACATTCTTCACTGAAGCTACATTATCTCTCAGGACTGGAGAACATCCCACACTGGTGAAGGATTTGATGCTCGATGTTGGTATACCAAGCAGAATTCAATTGTTTATACAAAATGTTGTATTTTATTATCATTAAATAATGTCTACTTAATTTTACTTTTTTTGACCAAATGTCGTAATGCAAATAAACATTGAAAATCCAAATCCAAAATAAATATTTGAGTTTCTGATTGCAAGCTTGTAATGTAATCTAAGCTGAATCTGAAAATCTGTGTTGTTGATTATCTTTGCTTTGCTTTTGTTTTAGGTGAGCTGACAAGTTGTGGAGTAGAACATCTAACAAGTCAGTCCTACTAAATCAGAGACTGATAAAGAGTCGAAGTACGAGACAAAGGTACAGTGGTGCTGATTTGCAAACTACTCCAGTTAGTTGTAGTGCCTTCAATCACTGTTGTGGTGACTATTGGGTTCAGTCATCAATACTGTGTGGCAGATTAGAGATAATTTGATCCTATCGCCAAAGGACCGTTATAAAGAAAGAAATATTTACATTTAAATCGGGAGTTTTGTGGTTATGGGATATCTCAAAATGGCTCTCTGCCAATGAAGTATTTTTTGAATTCTGGTCATTGTTACAAGGAAGGTATTATGATGTCGGCTCCGATTGTTATGACATAATAACCAGTTGTGTTAGTACTGGATAATCAGATCCCCAGCAAAACCTTGATTGAATATACAGCACAAAAACCAAAAAAACTGCTGGAAATCTGAAACAAAAAAAAAATTGCTGGAAAGCTCAGTAGGTCTGGCAGCATCTGTGGAGAGAAATCCTTTAACATTTCTGGTTCAGTGATCTTTGTTATTATGGGACATCACAAAATGGATCTCTGCGAGTGAGGTATTTTTTGAATTCTGGTCATTGTTCCAAGGAAGTATTATGATGTTGCGTGTTGTGGCTCCAATTGTTATGTAATAAAAGCCAGGAGAACACGGGCTTGGGCTTCTGTTGATGCTTACTGACATTATTTGATTGTGGTTCTGGTGTATATACACACAGATGCTCTAGTTTGAACTTACTACTTAATTCTTTTACATTCCTCACTGAAGCTAATTTATCGCTCAGGACTGGAGAACGTCCCACACTGGTGAAGGATTTGATTGTGCTGTAAGGCTCAACATTGGTATACAAACCAGATTTCAATTGTTTATACAAAATGTTGTATTTCATTATCATTAAATAATGTCGACTTAATATTGCTGTTTTAGACCAAATTGAAAATCCAAATCCAAAATAAGTATTCAAGTTTCTGATTGCAAGCTTGTAATGAAATCTAATCTGAATCTGAAAATCTGTGTTGTTGATTATCCTTGCTTTGCTTTTGTTTTAGGTGAGCTGACAAGTTGTGGAGTCAAACATCTAACAAGTCAGCCCTACTAAATCAGAGACTGATAAAGATTCAAAATACGAGGCAAGGTACAGTGGTGCTGATTTGCAAACCACTCCAGTTAGTTGTAGTGCCTTCAATCACTGTTGTGGTGACTATTGGGTTCAGTCATCAATACTGTGTGGCAGATTAGAGATCATTTGATCCTATGGCCAAAGGACTGTCATAAAGAAAGAAATATTTACATTTAAATCGGAAGTTTTGTGGTTATGGGACATCTCAAAATGGCTCTCTGCCAATGATGTATTTTTTGAATTCTGGTCATTGTTACAAGGAAGGTATTATGATGTCGGGCTCCGATTGTTATGACATAATAACCAGTTGATGTTAGTACTGGATAATCAGATCCCCAGCAAAACCTTGATTGAATATACAGCACAAAAACCAAAGAACTGCTGGAAATCTGAAAAACAAAAAAAAATTGCTGGAAAGGGTCAGAAGGTCTGGCAGCATCTGTGGAGAGAAATCCGTAATCATTTCTGGTTCAGCGATCCTTCCTCTGAACACTGCAACAATAACTCTTATTTCTCTACATGTTGTGAGGAAGAGTCACTGCACCTGAAATGTTAACTGATTTCTCTCTACAGATGCTGCCAGACCTACTAAGCCTTTCCCGCCATGTCTGTTTGAAGATACAGTAAATGTTTTATTAACTGTCACCAATGGGACCAGGAGCGCTGGTTGATCAAATATTCCAGTGTCAAACAGACTGACATAATCAATGCTTAGTAATAGAAACCTAATGCAGGGGTATACACATCACTTTATTTGTCGTATAACTCACTGAAACAAGCATGCACATTTGCCTTAAATAAAACTTAATGGCAGAGTGCCTTCTCACTTGCAGCCTCAACTGACTACTCTGACACCATGAAAATGCGGTGACCTTCGAGTATTTCAGGTGTATGATTTTTGTTGGTTTATTAAGAGCAACAGTTCATAAAGTAGCCAGTTAAAATAACATTTGCTGTCCCATGATTGTTTTTGGCTGCCTGGTTGAATTACTAGCACATATTGCAGTTCACCATCTACATTGCACAATTCAGTAGTGTGATGGAATACTTTCAACTTGCCTGGATGAGTGCAGATCTGGTAATACTGAAGAAGCTTGACACTATTTGGGACAGAACAGCTGAGGGCTAACACCACATGCACAAACCTGCACTTCCTCCACCTTCAACACTCAGCACCAATCTGTACCATTTGCTTAATACACTTACAGAAGCTCTCTAAGACTGACAGGGTGGCACCTACCAAAACCATTCCAAAACTTTAATTCCATGCTGTACATTTCTACACATTCTATCTTCTGCATCATCGCCCTGCTCGCTTATCACCCTCTTGTTACTTAATTTCATTCTCTGCCTTAACCCAGTCCTTCAGTTTCAAAGTTCCTATGGACAGATTTGTTTGTGGCTCCCGTTTACTTTTCCAACTCTTTTCTGCCCTGCCCCCCTCCATATCTCAGGTCATTCTGTCTGCTGAACATTTTAGCTCCATACTTCCCAGTCTCACCCTGACATTTCCTGCTTCTTAGCTTCCAGTTTCCCTCAAAATATATGTTTGACACCCTGCATGTTTTCTAGTTCCCCTTTGATTCCTGCCTGGCTCTATCCTAAGAGTTTTTACTGCAGGAAACATACTATTTTAACTTGCATTGTGTTTGATTCATTATTTTTCTTTCATCCCAAGTTGCGGCACATAGAAAACAGGCTTGAAGCTGTACCCACCACTACTGCAGTGACAGACACAGTGATGGATACTAAGAAAGCTTTGAGCAGTGCTACTCGAAAAATTAGCGGACTGGGTAAGTGGAAGGAATACAAAATGAATTGTTCATGGTAATTAGATCAACAGTTACTCTTGACCTCATGCTGGCCATTGTTAATCAGATAAAAGTAATAACCCTGGTGAAATTAAGTTAAGTGGTCGAGGGTCATGCACTGACATTTTGCAGTGTTTTGAAAGCATTTGCAACAGAGACTGAGGCTATGGAATCTTTTCCTTCTCTCTAATTTATGGAGCTTCATTGGTAAGGCTTAGCAGGCAAAGTCAACCCTCCATTCCCTTCCTGAAGTGGTCATCTCCCGCTTCCATCTGTGTCAACACCTGTTGCCCTTTGCAGATTCCCCCCAAATGTCTGGTTTATCACTTTGTGCTGGTCCACAGAATTTGAGGAGGTGGACAAGAAGAATTAACTTAGCATCTATCTCTTCTATATTCTGACAGCAACAGTTTAAGAGAAACTTGTGCTTACTAACCAATCCCATTGATTGTGATAATGGAATGCATGCTCCTTTTTGACTTCTTAAACTTTGTTTCTGTTTCTATCAGATGGAAGGTATCTGGAGGATTCTGTAGCCAGTGCTACATCTGTCAAATCCAGTAGTCGCAGCAAATCACGGAAGGTCAACACCTCCCGCAGTCCCTTGCGATCTACCACCCTGGAAAGTAACATTATGAAGAGCAGTCGAGATGAATTCAGAGATCCATTAACTGCATATAGGTATGACCAGGCGTATGTACCTTCTGTCGGTCACTTTCTGTTATCAATTCCTGAAGCTGTGCATATATTAGAAACAACCAATACCTGCTTGACAGCTTATAGTTGCACTCTTCTGACACTCAAATCACAACAGAGTCAACAGTGGCAGGATAGATACATAGAGGATCCCAGGCTTCAGAATGCTTGTTCTTTCACACGTAATCTCATCCGAGGGTGTAATTTTAAAGATCTTGCACACAAACATTTTCTGTGCTTATGACTTTTTACAGTGTGTTACAACTTGTGCACCAATTGACTTGCAGATGCACTCTAGAACAGAAACCATTTGTAAACTGGGGTCTGCCAGTAACCTGAAACATGGGCACAATTTCAAATATGGAATAATAATAATAAAACGTGGTTACAAGAATCCTTTGCCGTGTAGCCCACCTTAGTTGATTCTATTTGTTTTTTATTCAATGCTCACTGCTCTGTGAAACCAACTATTAATGGAGATATGTTAGTGAAGCTCAGCCTTGTGCAGTATTTAGATCATCATCAGTTCATCAGAGCCATTAAGCTTTTATAAATTGGGACTGGAGTACAAAAATGAATGATGTTAAACCATCACAAATTACTGGTTAAGCTACAGTTAGAATGTTGTCCCCAGTATTGGGAACACTAATTCAGGAAGGACTTCAAGGCTGTGCACAGGAACCAGAAAGTGTTAACTTGACATTCGCTGATTATAGTAATCAAGAGAGATTCGATAAATTGCTGATCATTTTGATTGAATAGTGGTTCAGAGGAGACCTCAAACCTGGTCAGGATGTTGGAAGAACTGCTTCTACTGGTGGAAGAGACAGTAAGTAGATGGAAAATACAAGTGAAGTTATGGAAGTCACCAAATTAATAAAGTTACAGTTTCATTTCAAGGGGAGGCGATGGCCGAGTGGTATTAGTGCCACGTAAATAATCCAGATACTCAGTATATTTTAGTAAGCCTACACTGGATAGGTCAGGCAGCATCAAAGGAGCAGGAGAATTGACGTTTCGAGCATTAGCACTTCTTCAGGCTTATGCCCGAAACGTCGATTCTCCTGCTCCTTTGATGCTGCCTGACCTGCTGCACTTTTCCAGCAACACATTTTGCAGCTCTGATCTCCAGCATCTGAAGTCCTCATTTTCTCCTGCACGGGATAGTCCAACATATGTTGAGCTGGGGTGAATTCTCCTTGCTGCTCATAGAAGTTGGGTTCTTGGCATTTTTTGGACTTCATCAAGGGGAAATTGTCATCAGTGAGCATTTGCTTTATTTAGTGTATGTGATTTTGGAAACTCTTCATATCTTGTATAATTGTGTGCTGTCTGCTGATGTGCATGTGATGTCGTTGTCCTTTATTTTTCCTCTGGTATCCCAGAGAGCTACCAACCATACGGTGGCTAGTGTGATGGTAGTCACTGATGAATCCTCTTGATGACTCAAATGGATTGGTAAACCCAAAGGACCTTTTAGGCCTTGGCAAGTATGTTGCGAAGCTGTTGTCTGGGTTGTCAGGTTTGGCAGGTTAATCAGCCTTTAGGCTGCTGTGTCCAGTCAGTACATTGTTGTTTAAATTTAAGAGTGGGAATGGTATTGTAGAAGATTGGCTTTTGGGAATAGTAGAGGGAACATGGGCCCATCCAGTAAGGATGACTGTTTATCCTCATGAAGGGCTTGTGCCGGAATCATGGAGTCTCCTCTTTGGATGCTGCCTGACATGCTGTGCTTTTCCAGTGCCACACTTTTCGACTCTGTTTATCCCTAATGCCGACCGAGTCCAACAGATTGTTTAAAGCAGAGCTTCAGCAAACAGATACTTGATGGCATGAAATCTGCAGTGTTAAATGGTTTAAGTGATGTCTCATTTTGGCAGTTGTCAACATTTGTGATTGTGTAAATTTTGTGCTTTCAGTGCTCACGGGAAGTCATCAAAGAAAAGCACAAGCTCTTCATTGTTCCATTCCACTGTGAGTTCCATGTCTCAGAGCCCTTTTCAGAATGACGCAGTGATAACATCCAGAGAGGGGACAAGGCTGCGTGCTACTACCTCCACACCTTCACCTTCTCTAGCCGACATCAGTGTTACTGCAGCCTGGCCCTCCACATCCTCTGCTGCAGGTTGGAACTCTCGGAATCATGTTTTCTGTAACTGTCATTGGTTTGTCCCAACCGTCTCCATTGGAGTAGTTTAAAAAAAAATAAAACCCTGAGTAAGTAGACAACCAAGTTGAAGTGACAGGCATAGTGATGACTGGATGAAATGGTGAGGTGCCACGTGACGTGGAAGCAGGTGCTTTTCCATTCAAGTGGTCGGATCCTGTCTGAGGAACATTAAGCAGAAGTAGGCTATTCGGCCTGTTGAGCCATCCCCTGTCATTCAGTACAATCATGGCTGATCAGTGCTTCAGTATCGTTTTAGCCACCCTGTTCCCATCACCCCATACACTGTTGGAAATCAAATCCGTCAATTTTTACATAAAACATAATTGATGACTATGCTTTCACAACTCTCTGTGGCAGTGAACTCCAAAAGATTCATGACCCTGAAGTAACAACAGAATTATCATCAGCTCAGACTTATGACATGGTCTCACTTATAAGTTGTCCCACCAGTCCTAGACTCCCCAACGGGGGAAACATTACCTACATCTACCCTTTAAGTATTTTGTAGATTTCAATGAAATCAATTCAAAATGCTGGAGAATGCAGGTCCAGTTTTCCCAATCTCTCTCCATGAGAATGTCCTAGAAACAAGTCTGGTGAACCTTTGTTGCATTCCTGATCATTCACCAGGACCCAAATACAATGATTGGGTTTGGATTTTCCGCACGCTTTGCTATTTGTTTTATCCTGTGAATCTCATGAAAATTTCAATGTCTTGTCCCTTGTCATTTTTTTACGCAGTTCCCGAACTTGTTTTGAATCCTGGAGAGGCGTGCAGTTAACCCTATGATCCCAATGCATTATTGAACTAATTGTAAAAGTTGGAATTACACTTTTCACTTTGGTTATTGCAGCCTCGATGCTCAGCTCCCCACCAAGTATCCAACACCACATGACTGCTCAACACACTTACTTGGATGCTATGGAAGAGTCCATCCGTCAGCTATCGGAGATAGACATGACCCGGGGAATAGCCTTTGCTCAACAAGAGACTGTGTCATTGGCTCAGATCCTAAAGGTACAGGTCTATGCCTTGTGCTCCTTCAGAAATGGTTTTGTGAAATTGTCTTAAGTGATAATGGCTGCGCTCGTTTTCCAAACCAGGCAACATTCTGAGCAACGTTCTTCAGTTAAATCAGGCAAAACAAAGATTATTCCAAAACTAGAGATTAAATTTACTTACCCTTGGGTTGTGATTTAGGACAATGCCTAATCTTAAATGTGCAGATATTAGCATCGAACCTGCGCATGACTGCACTTTCCAAGTTGACTGATAGAAGCAGGGCAAACTTGCCAAGTTTTCAAGAAATTTCAGCTTTCTAAAATTTGAGCCATTATGATGAGATTTATGAGAAAATTTTTTTTATTTATAAAGTTGCAATATTAAAATTAATTGATTAAAATCTTGTCATTTGTTACTCTTAAGATTTTGATGCCTTTGCATTTCAATTGTTACTCTCTCTCTCTCTGGACACTGCAAATTTAAATACCAGTTTTTCACAGAGCAGAGCAGTGGAATGTAGAGTGATGGTTCCTATTTAATCTTTGTTTGTGTCCAGGCCCAACAGCTGAGCCATGAGCACGACATAGCCCTGCTGAAGCTGAAGGCCGAGCAGGAAGCTGCTGCAAGTCAGAGGCAGCTAGAGGAGGCCAGACAGAAAGCTGTACAGGTACTTGAACATGTAACAGGTGTCTGGAAATGCAAATAATTCAGTGTTGACTGCTTCTCACCGTGCAATAAGAATAAACAAATTATAATTATAAAGTGCCTTTAACATTGAAGCCAAACCTCTTCCCACCCCTGCCCTGTTCTGTTCCACCGGTAAACTGCCCCACTCAACAAAAGCACATTATGAAGATGTCATCATGAAAATCAATGACAGGCCCAGACCATGGGGACAGGAGAAGGTACAGTTTTAGAAGCAAAAACATAGTTTGCTGGTGACACTCAACAGCATCTGTGGGAAGAAAGAAGAGTTAACATTTCAGAGATTCTTTAGAAAACCTGGACAGATTGTAAGACCTTAAGGAGTGAATTCTAAAGACTGAGACACACAACTTGATGGAGTGGGGTTGAACAAGATGACATCAGGAATGTAGATGATGAGGGAGGTTATAGGGCTGGAGCAGGTTACAGGAATGGGACAAAGGGAGGTCATGCTGACTTTGATTTGGGTGAGTAAGTTTGGAAGGTTGCAGGTTCCTGTGTTTTTACCTCTTGGAATTCTGTATCTTAAGAGTCAGAAATCTTAATCAAAATAATCCTTGCTATTGTTCTTAGTTACTTGTGCAAGCTTGCTCCTGTGTTTTAATGCCTTAATGACAAGTCGTGAATTTGCATTCTGTAATTCTGGTGATCTCGAGGTGGGCCATAAAGGCCTGCTTGCTGGCATAGCCCTCAACCCAAGAACAATTCAAAAAAAGGCTGCAGTCTATTTTAGTGTCTGATTGACAGTGGCTCCTTCAACTATTGACCATCCAGGCACTGACATTTGTTTACTGAACCTGAATGTGTCTCTGTCTTTCTTCAAGAAGCTCCTTAAAAACTATGTTTTATCTGAGCACTTCTTATGTGGCTACTTGTCATATTTTGTAATCATGTTCCTGTCAACGTCCATGGGATGTTATAGTATAAAGGTGTGATACAAATGTCAGTTCATCTCATTGTGAATGCAACTGCCTCTGAATGAAAACGTTTTTGTTTCAAGCCCCATGCTTCGACTTGAATGGAAGCCGACCATACGCACTCAATCTAGAGCAGGACTGCTGCATTCTTAGAGATGACACTTTCAGGCAAGACGTTAAAGCAAGTTCCCATCTTCTATTCCAGTGGATAGAGAAGATCCATTTTAATACTTGAAGAAGTCTAAGAGAGCTCTCCTGTTATCCTGCTCAATATGAATTCCTCACCATTGTAGATGCTGTCTTTTTAGGAGCTTGTCAAAAGGCCCTTCTTGGACAGCGTGACGATATTTTGAAAGAACTCCATTGGCTGAGAAGGACTTTGCAATGACCTGAAGATGTCAATGACACCGTGAAAACGTTAGCTTCTTTAAACGGCAGTTTTTGCTTCAGATTGTCCCCATCTGAGGAACACAGCGCAGAACTGCCTCTGATGCCATATTTGCGATTTCTTTGATAGAACCCACACAGAGAGAGTAGAACCATGAGGGTAAGGAGTATCCACTTGACCAATAAAGATCATGGCAATAAAAATAGACTGCAGCTTTTTTTGAATTGTTCCTCAGTTGAGGACCATGCTAGCAAGCAATGGCCTACCACGAGATCACCAGAATTGTGGAATGCATATTCACAACTTGTCATTGGGATATAGGAACAAGAGTAGAACAATCAGCCTCTTCATTCTCTTATCCAACTGAGTTTAAATTTGTTTTTGCCGAAAAGCCCTTTCGCTTTTCATCAGCCTTATCCCTCAAAACACATGCAAAATAAAAGTATCATCTCATCACAGCAATTTGCTGGAAAAAAGCATTTAAAATAATAAAGTATCTCAAAATATTTCAAAAAAGCATCAAATGGAAAAGTTTATGTCATGCAAGATATTCAAAATTTTGGTGAAGTTGGATTTTAAGGAGTGTTTAAAGGAGGAAATGGAGCTGAGAGATGAACAGGTCTAGGAAAGCATTATGATGGAATATTTCCCACTGACCTGGAGGAGTGCAGTTCTCGTGATACTCAGGAAGCTCAACATCATCCATTACAAAACATCAGCATGATTTGAATCATGTCCACCCCCTTAAGTGCCTATTCCCTCTGTCATCAGTATGCGGTAGCAACAAGGTGCACCATCTACAAGATGCTCTGCAATACCTCACTGAAGGCTCCTTTGACAGATCTGGACTCATGACCTATCTGTCTGGAAGAACAGGGCAGCAAATATAGAACATAGAACATAGAAAAGTACAGCAGAGAACAGGCCCTTTTGCCCAAGATGTTGTGCAGAGATTGAATCCTAATGTAAAATACAGT
Organism: Hemiscyllium ocellatum; assembly: GCF_020745735.1. Classification (NCBI taxonomy): domain Eukaryota; kingdom Metazoa; phylum Chordata; class Chondrichthyes; order Orectolobiformes; family Hemiscylliidae; genus Hemiscyllium; species Hemiscyllium ocellatum. The sequence goes on from NC_083409.1 coordinate 13,788,949, forward strand.
AACTTAACCTGCGCACCCCCTCAACTCACTGCTATCCATGTGCATGGCCAGCAGTCGCTTAAGTATCCCCAATGACTCTGCTTCCACCACCACAGCTGGCAAGCATTCCATGCATTTAAAACTCTCTGCGTAAAGAACCTACCTCTGACATTTCCTTTGTACTTTCCTCCTAATATCTTCAAACTATGGCTTCTCGCACCAGTCAATCCTGCCCTGGGGAAAAGTCTCTGGCTATTGACTCTATCTACTCCTCTCTTTATGCCTCGATCAGGTATTCTCTCTTCGTCCTTCTCTCCAGAGAGAAGCATACAAGCTTATTCAAGCTTTCTTCATAAAGCAAGGCCTCCATTCCAGTGCCTGGGAATGCCGCATATAGTTATGACATTGAATTATGTTGCTCTTCCTTTGCTGCCTACAATGGTCTGACATACATTGGGAGTATCTTGCAGCCACATGGGTTGCCGTGGTTTAAGAAGATCACTAACTTTCACCTTTTAATGCCAGTTATGGTTGGACAGTCAGTGTCAGGGATATCTACATCCTGAGAATGAATTAAATAATTAATTCCTGATTTTTCAGTTCTGCATGGTCTGGTTTTTAGTTTTAAGGTTGAATACATCTCCCCATCATGGAAACAATCTCGCAATACCATGACCAGGTTAAATTAAAAAAAAACCAAAGAACTGCAAATACTGGAAATCAAAAAAAACAAAATCACACTATGACTAGGTTACTGTGCTTATATGTGACGTTGGAGGAGAGGGAAAGGCTTAAAAGCTTGATTGTAAAACAGAAGCCGTGTCAGTGAGCTAAAGTTGCATGATGAAACATGTGAGCAGTGTGCTTACTGGATCATAAGTCAATTTCACATTGCATTTTAATAGTGCTTTGTCTCTTGATTAAAGTATCTGAATTATCAATTGCTGGACGTGAAAACCTCTCTTTGTGTTCTCAGGCATGTGCAGAAAGTCTGCAGCAGTTTGTACAGGTTCGCCAAGAGATGCTGCAAGAGTCCACAACTAAATTGATCACTCAGCAGGTGGAACTTGCAAGGCTGATGGCTGATACAGCACGTCAGGTCACAGAGGTACTTTCTTCTAGTGTACTTGGCAAGATGGCCCTTTCCCCCAGTCATGCTGAAGAGCCAGTACTTTCTGGAGTTTGGAAGGAATTTCTCTCATACAATTGCTGCATTGAGTTAATTGTCACTGCAGTTTGAAATTATTTCATTCCTCGAATGTAGTAAACTGTCAAGGAAGAGCAGGGCAAAGCTTAACAGCATACCATATGATATTAAGAAAGATGACCAAATGCTTGGTCAAAGAAATAGGTGAGATAGAATGTTGGAAAGGAAGAAAATGTTACTATTTGAGCTGCGTTAGGACAGAGTTGCATAGCTGATGACCATGCAGCTGAAAGCTTCAGTGCTGAGCTGGGGTGGTGAAAATGAAAATGCTAAAATGGGGAACATAGACACTTCAAAAATTTCGAGGATTGAAGGAAATTGCAGAGATAGAAAGGAAAAATATGTCCGGAAGGACAGGACTTCTTATACTGAAGCTGTTGGCAAGTCATGAATCAGCAAGTACAAGGATCGTGGGTAAAAGGGGCTTGGAAAGAGGGTGCAGTAAGTGGAGCTTTTGAATATGTTGAAGTTGATGAAAGTTCAGTCAAGAGAACATTGGGATAGTCATGTCTGGAAGTGAACAAATAAGTAAACAGCTGAGGGTGCAATTTTGGGTCATGTGATGGAAGAGTTTACTGAAGGTAAGAATTCCCGTTAGATGAGCTCTGTAGTAGGTTTCCTTTATTCATGGAGGGAATTGCCTTCGTATTCATGACTGCATAGCTGTGATTGATTGGTTAATGCCATCGGAATCAACACATAAACACCCCATTTTCACTCCTTTTCACAACGTCTGAGATCTTTTAACACATTGTCTCATGCTCCCCTTTGGAGAAAAGAAAGCATGAAATGGAGCCTCAAGGAATCGGAGCAGGAGTAGGGATTCGTTCCCTTGAGCTTGCTCCCCCATTCTATCAGATCATGGCTGGGCCAACCCAGGCCTCAACTTGTCTTTTATGCTTGATCCTCATAGCCCTCAACTGCTTAATATTTCAAAATTCTATCTACCCTCTTTTAAAATAATTTGATATAGCATCATAGCATCATTGCTTCAGCTGAGCAATTCCACACCCACCCTCCGAAGAGTAACCCACCAGACCCATTCCCCTACCCCATTTAGCTGTCACAATTTTTTGGGCAAGAGAATCCCAGCCATTCACTGAAAGAGAAAAAAATCTTTATTTTTTAAAAAACGAATGTTCCCTTCTGTAATGTCCCCTGGGTTGAGACTTCACTGGTACTCGAACATCTAGTCAACACCAACCCCTGTCAAGCTCCTCAGAACATTGTTTCCATAAGATCACCCGTTATTTGTCCAGACTCTATTGAATAATGACCTAACCTATTCTTGACAGACCAACCTTTTCATCCACGAAGCAACTAAATGAATCTTTTTTTGAGTGGCCTCCAATGCTAGTTTATCCTTTCTTAAATATGAGAGCAAACATTGTATACAGTACTCCAAGTGAGGTCTCAGCAACAGCCATTGTGGTTAACCAATCCTCAGTCCATGCTAATACATGACCCCCGATGTCGTGAGCTCCTATCTTGTGCAATTAACTTTTATGTAGCACCTTATCAAATGCATTTTTAAAATCCAAATACAGAACATCATCAGATTCTCCTTTATCTGCCCTACTTCTTATCTCCTTAATGAACTCTAGCAAATTTGTCAAATATAGTTCCCTTTCACAAAATCCAGTCTACCATGTTTAATGATAAGCTTTTCCAAATGTCCTGCTATTTCTTCCTTTAATAATCAACTCTGCTGTTCTGCCAAAACAGATATTAAACTAACTTTCCTGATTTCTGTCTCCCTCCTTTCTTGAACAGGCGCATCAATCCACTGGAAGCTCCCTGTATCCACTGATTCGGGAATAATTCAATTGATGCCTTGAATATCTCTGCAGCCAGTTGCCTTAACAAAATGTTTGATACAGGCCATTAGGTCCTGTCTGCCTTTAATCCTATTAGTTTGTCATTACTTTGTCCTTTGTGACAAAGACTGTTGTAGCATTTGTCCTCCCACGAATACCTTGCTTTTTGCTATCTTTGGGATGATAACGGTATTCTCCTCCATGAAGAGCAATGTAAAATATTGGTTTAAATTATCTGCTGTTTTCCCTGTATACGTTATCAATTCCCGAATCAGAACCTCCAAGGGTTCGATGCTCACATTAGCTACTCACTTTTTACATACCTGGAGAAACTTTTGCCATTCATTTTTGTATCTTGTCAGTTTAATTTCATGATCAATTTTTTTTTCCTTTTTCGTCCGCCGCTGCTGTGTCGTTCTTTTCCTTGTGGGTACTGTCCTTGACTGCCTTTGTTACCCACGGGTGGTTCACCTTTCTCTTAGAGTTCTCCTTTTTGCCTCAAATAAGATTTTGCTCAGCATTATGAAAAAAGCCCATCATATCCCAATGACGGAGCATGTGAATTTTTTAACACTGGATGCTTCAATTTTAATGATGTTCTCATTGGTTTTTGCTGTTTCACAGAAGAGCTGGGAGCATCTGGAAAGGAGGTGGCAGCTGATTCAGGATTAGTTCCAGAATTAATTTGAATACTTGCAAAAATAAATTACTTGCAATATTGTGAGAGCAGGGGTCTAGCCAAATAGCTATTCCAAAGAGGCGGCACACATGCGATGGGTTGAGTAGGGGCCTCTGATTTCAAAAGCAAGATGTGATCCAAGTTGTCTTCTAACCTGTGCTGTGCTAATTCTTGCTGGTTTAGATGACTGAGTTGGCATGTGCGCAGGTTGCAGCAGGATCTCTGACTGCCACAAACCCACCTCATGGAACAGCTCCTGTGCCAGTGACAGTGCTGCTGGACCAACAGAGGCAGCAACATTCAGACTTCATGAACCAACTTCGAACCAGAACTGAACCTGACAGGTAAGATTTTTACACTGTCCCAAACCTGATCAATAATATTAAGCTTCTTGGCTTAATAACCTAAGGCTTGTTGCTTGATGCGATGCACTGTTTTGGATGTTTTCGCTATTATCTGTGATCAGGAGAGGCAGGATCAATGCACTCAGTCTTTTAGGAAAAAGGAGGTGGCTCAGTGTTTAACACTGCTGCCTCACAGCGCCATGCACCCAGGTGACTCCAGCCTCAGATGACTGTCCGTGTGGAGTTTGCACATTCTCCCGGATCTGCATGGGTTTCCTCTGAGTGCTCCGATTTTCTCCCACAATCCAAAGATGTGCAGGTGAGGTGAATTGGCCGTGCTAAATTGCCAATAGTGTTCAGGGATGTGCAGGTTTGGTGCATTAGTCAGGGGTAAATGTTGAGTAATAGTGTTAAGGGATAGGCTTGGTTGGGATACTCTTCAGAGGGTTGATGTGGATTTGTTGGGCCGAAGGGCCTGTTGTTGTGGTTCTGTTCGCCGAACTGGAAGTTTTTGCTGCAAACGTTTCGTTCCCTGGCTAGGGAACATCATCAGTGCTATTGGAGCCTCCTGTGAAGCGCTGCTTTGATGTTTCTTCCGGTATTTATAGTGGTTTGTTCTTGCCGCTTCCGGGTGTCAGTTTCAGCTGTAGTAGTTTGTATGTGGGGTCGTGGTTGATGTGTCTGTTGATGGATCTTTTTGCCGTTTCCGGGTGTCAGTTTCAGCTGTAGTGGTTTGTATATGGGGTCCAAGTCTATGTGTCTGTTAATGGAGTTTGTGGATGAATGCCATGCCTCTAGGAATTCCCTGGCTGTTCTCTGTCTGGCTTGTCCTATGATGGTAGTGTTTTCCCAGTCAAATTCATGTTCCTGGTTGTCTGAGTGTATGGCTACTAGGGATAGCTGGTCGTGTCGTTTTGTGGCTAGCTGATGTTCATGGATGCGGATTGTTAGCTGTCTTCCTGTTTGTCCTATATAGTCTTTTGTGCAGTCCTTGCATGGTATTTTGTAAACTACGTTAGTTTGGCTCATGCTGGCTATTGGGTCCTTCGTTCTAGTGAGTTGTTGTCTGAGTGTGGAAGTTGGCTTGTGTGCTGTTATGAGTCCTAAGGGTCGCAGTAGTCTGGCTGTCAGTTCTGAGACGCTCCTGACGTATGGTAGTGTGGCTAGTCCTTTTGATTGTGGCATGTCCTCATTCCGTGGTCTATCTCTTAGGCATCTGGTGATAAAGTTGCGTGGGTATCCGTTTTTGGCGAATACCTTGTATAGGTGTTCCTCTTCCTCTTTTCGCAGTTCTGGTGTACTGCAGTGTGTTGTGGCTCTTTTGAATAGTGTCCTGGTGCAGCTCCGTTTGTGTGTGTTGGGGTGGTTACTTTCATAGTTTAGGACTTGGTCTGTGTGTGTTGGTTTCCTGTGTACCCTTGTGGTGAATTCTCCGTTGGTTATGCAAAGGTTAGAACGTACATCCCTACCACAAATCCAACCCAAACTCTGGATCAGATACGTCAATGACACATTTGTAATCATCAAAAACACAGAAATAGAAAAAACACACCGAATCATCAATGCCACACTCACAGGAATACGATTCACGAGAAAAGAGGAAAAGGATAGCCAACTCCCATTCCTAGACGTGTTAGTAGAGAGAACGCCCCACATACAAACTACTACAGCTGAAACTGACACCCGGAAGCGGCAAGAACAAACCACTATAAATACCGGAAGAAACATCAAAGCAGCGCTTCACAGGAGGCTCCAATAGCACTGATGATGTTCCCTAGCAAGGGAACGAAACGTTTGCAGCAAAAACTTCCAGCTCGGCGAACAGAACCACAACAACGGACACCTGAGCTACAAATCTTCAACCAGACTTCGAAGGGCCTGTTTCCACACTGTAGGAATTCTATTCTATTCTATGGTCAGAGTAATTTTGGGGGTCTAACAGAATCCTGTTATTCAGAAGGCACTCTGTTAGTTAAAATAGTATTGTGCACTCTTACCTTCTGCAGCAATTTGAGGTAGACTGCTCTGTACAGTTTCTTCAAACATTTTGTTCTTGAACCAGTCAGGGACTTGGTAATATGATTGATTAATGAGTTCAAAATTAAAGACCCTTTTGGTAAGATTCAATGCAGCATAATAGAATTTAGCTTTAGGTGAAGGAATTTGGTTCTTGAACTAGTGTCTAAAGTTAAAGGCAGTCACAAGGGTATAAAGTAATAGTGAGCTAAATGGGAATGGGACGAGAGGTTAGAATGTTAAAGCAGAAGAACCTATTCAGTTATTTCATAATTCTCAACAATGTACATTTATTTATAAAAGAAATGTACAATGAAAAGGTGCCAACAGCGGGGCATAGCTAAAGGAATTGTGGGTGACATCAAATTGAAAGAAAAGATATACAAAACTGCAAAGGTGGTGGTAGGCCAGAAAATTTGAGAATTTCAAACTATCGAAGGATGAGCAAAAAACTGCTGGAAGATACTTTGTCCCTTGTGATAGAGACTGTTATAACATCTTACCTCCCATTATATACCTTGCTTTTTTCCCACCTTTGGGATGGTAACAGTATCTTCCAGATTAGTAAGATAATTGGGCAAATTATCCCACAAGTTACTCAGTCTAAAACAAAGTGCTCTTGTGATGCTGTGGTCATGTCTCCAACTTTGAGCCAGAGGCCTGGATAAATCCTACCGGCTCCAGAAGTGTTGATTCGGAAAGAAACATGAGACAAACTTCAGTAATTGAATGTACAATCTTGATGGTCTCTGGAAATTCCAAACTTGACTATTTTGTATCCTGACCTGAGGCCTGATCTCAATTAACCCATCTCATTTGAACTGAATTGCCTTTGCTTGTGTTGAATATAATTGAAGTTTGTCCTGTCTGCACGCTCCCTTGTGCAAAACCTGTTGCAACCTGTCAAAGAACAAGATTGTAAAGTCAGATTAGCTGATAGTCTGTTCAAGGGACAGTAGGTGTTGCAGTATTGATCCCATTTTCCATTGAACTGAGACAGGAGATGATGAGCTTGCTGAGATGTCCATCACTGAAACAATTGTTTCAATTAAAAAAGAAACTGCTTTGGCTGTGGTGGAATTGAATCCAGAGACTTAGCTAGAAGTAGCTGATCGTTGTTTCTTTCTTTGTTTCATCGTAGAAAGAACGAGTGCAGCCCAACACCAGGTGGATCTGCAGAGAAACTGCCAGACACTAAAATGCGTAACTCCACTTTATTAGACAGTCTGACTGAGTCATCCAGACTCAAATATCATGATCGGAGGTGGGCTATTTATGTTCGCTGTGGATGCTTTTACATAGTACAATATTAATCCAAAACATATCTCTTGAGTACTGAAAACAACAAATACTGGAGATCACAGTGGGGAGGTGATGGCCCAGTGGTATTATTGCTGGACTGTTAATCCAGAGATCCAGATAACATCCCGGAGAACTGGGTCCGATTTGAATTCAATAAATATCTGGAATTAAGAATCAAATGACTATGAATCCTTGGTCGATTGTTGGGAAAAACCCATCTGGTTCACTAAAATCATTTAGGTAGGAAACTACCATCCTTGCCTAGTTTGGCCTACTCCAGACACACAGCAATGAGGTTGACTCTGAACTGCCCTGTGGGCAGTTAGGGATGGGCAATAAATGCTGCCTAGTCAGTGACACCCTCATCCCATAAACATATTATTTTTAAAAATCCATGGAGAGAGCAAGCTCACATTTGGAGTCGAGATGACTCCTCATCAGAGCTCTGATAGAGTCATCTCGACTCAATGTTAGCTTGCTCAGTCTCCATGGATGCTGCCTCATCTGCTGTGAGCTCCAGCATTTGTTGTTTTCAGTACAGATTCCATCATCTGCAGTAATTTCCTTATATATTTCTTCTGTATTTTGTTTATTAAATGCCCACTAAATTGCAACTCCGACTCAACACCTTCCCAACAGAGTACTGTGGTCCTGGTGCCAAAAACCTCCATTGACTTGTTCAATTACACCATACGTTGGGGAAATTGCAAAATGCCACTGTGGCTGAAAGGAATGGAATCAGAGTCATACGACATGGAAACGGACCCTTCGGTCCAACTCGTCCATGCCAACCAAATTTCCCAAACTAAACTAGTCCAATTAGCCTGCATTTGACCCATATTCCTCAACCTTTCCTATTCGTGTCCCTCTCCAAATGCCTTTTGAATATTGTAACTGTACTTGCATCTCCCACTTCCGCTGGCCGTTCATTCTATGTCCGACTCAACCTCTTTGTGAAAAAGTTGGCAACTGATGGTTTCACTGTTGCCTGCGGTGAGTGAATCGCTGGGGATTATTGTTCATTCAGGACCACCCCTTGCTGAGCATGGCTCAGGGCCTCAAGAGATTCCTAAATGTGGCTTCGGCCTCCTTGTGGGTTACCACATGCTACTCAAGGCCTTGTGTTTGAGAAGCGCAGGGATATATGGATGGGGGTGCTGTGGAAGGAAGGAGTCAACGTTAATTAATGAATTAATTTATGGAATGTGGATGTCACTGGCTGTGCGAACATTTATTGTCTAATTCTAATGCCCTTGAGAAGGTGGCTGTGAGCTCCCTTTTTGAATCACTGCAGTCCATGTAGGCCGACTGGTCGTGCTGTTGGGAGGGAGTTCCAGAATTTTGGCCCAATGACACTTAAGGACAGCTGAAAGATTTACAACTCAAGATGGTAGTAGCTTGGAAGGGAACCTGTAGGTGGCGGTGTTCCCATGAATCTGCTTCCCTTGACTTCGAGATGGTACTGTCATGGGTTTGTAAGATCCATATTGAAGTGTTATGAATTTCTGCAGTGTATCTTGTTGATAGTACACACTGCTGCCCTGGGCATTAGTGGTGGAGGGAGTGAATGCAGTCTGCTTTTTCCAGCTGACGTCAAGCTTCTTGAGTGTTCTTGGAGCTGCACCCAAACCAAGCCAAGTGGCGAATAGTCTATTGCACTTCTGACTTGAGGATTGTAGATGGTGGACAGGCTTCAGGGATTCGGGAGGTGGTTTATTTTTGCAGGATTCATTGCCTCTGACCTTCTCTTGTAGCCACAGTAGTCAGATGGCAAGTCCAGTTCAATTTCTAGTCAATAGTAACCCCCCAGAATGTTGATGGTGAGGAATTTGGTGATAAAAATGAGTCACTAGCAGTAAATGATACCGGTTCATCAGGTTACAAAGAAAAGTTGAGCATGGGTTTATTTCTGGGGCTACAGAATGGAGATGTGTTAGATATGTGTAGAACCATGAACAGATCACCCTTGGAGCACTGCAAACAGTTCTGATCCATTGTAATATGGATGTAGAGGCAGTAGGGAATATATTAAAATATTTACTGGAATTATATCAAAACTGAATTTGAATCCATCAAGCAAGATTGGACAGTCTTGTCTTGTTGAAAAAGAGTATCATGGTCGAGGCCATTAAAGTTATGTCGGGGTTTGATAGGGTTGACATAGAAAAGATATTTCTGCTTGTGAATGACACTATCCACTGGAGCTGTGGATACAATTGTAGTCACTATTACATCCAACAGGGAATTTGCTGGGGAGGAGGTGGGGGCTGGTGGGGAAGGTCTTTACCCAGAAAGAGGTTTGAGGTCAAAATTAAACCACCAGGAATAATTGAAGCAAACAACAGATGAATTCAAGAAGAAGCTGGGAATACAAGTGATCAAAAAAAAAATATGTTGATGGGTTTCGGTGGAGAGATACAGAAGGAGGCCTATGTAAATCTCAAATACCGAGACTCTGTTTTTGCGTTCTAAATCTGTGCATGTGTGTTGATCTGTGACATTTCTATGGCAGCAGTGGCAGCAGTAAACACGACAGCCCATCCGTACCATTCTTGGAGAAAAGCAGAACCTCCCACCATACAAAGGGAAACAGCTCTATTGAAGAGGTGGTTCAAACAACAGCTGACAACTCGATCCACAGTGACAGTCTGCCTTCATTACCTGGTGAGAAAGGCGAGTTCTTTAACCAGAAATGGTGTTTTGTCCTTTCACTGATCTCATGACTTAAATGGGGATTTGTGTCTCTTCAATTAGATGATTCAAATCAACTGTCATGTAAGCACTCCTTCTATACCCAAAGGATATGTGGGTCAAATAGTAACAAGTTGAGTAACAATTTATTTCAAGATTCCTTTATTCAGTCATGTGCTCAAGCTATTCAATCCAACTTCCTTGTGTTCCCCTTGGATCTGTGGTTGTGCAGATGGAAACTTCCACATGTCCCCTTAAACAATGTGTGATTCAACATAACAGTTGTGTTGAATCAATAATTGTAACCCAACTCTGCTCCTTGGGCAGAAAACTAATCCAAGGATCCTAGCTCAGCCTTTAACTTCATGTTCAAGTTCTAAATCTTTCAGTGAACAATGGAAAATAACAAAGAACAATATAAATCATTTATTGTCTCTCCAGACTCTGCTTCTGTTGCCACTGAGTTCGATGAGTCAATGACTGAGGATGAAATTGAAGAGCAATCCTTTTATCCCCTTCTGCCATCAAAGAGCCATTGCTGCTTTAACATGGGGAAGAAACACAGGCAGCAGGATGATTCCGATGAGGACATTCTGCAGGATCAATCGGCTTCAATAGCTGTCAAAGTGAGTTCTCCCATGGGTTAGCCAAGGGTGAGTGATGGTGCCAGTTTGTGGGATCTCAGTGCTTGGCATAGTTGCTCCTCTCCATGTTCTAGGTATCTTGCTATGAGACTCAGATGTAGAGGATGAGGAGCAGATGGGTCAATGAGTATAAGGGAAGTGTTGGGCAGGGGCTGTTTTTTACAAATGATAATTACCACTCACTAACAATGTGCCCAGAGTTTATAAATATTGAAGAGGAATTAATCTTTTACATTGTTAATCTTTGTGATCGAGTTACCATGCAGTGAAGACAAAGATTAATATTTACTGGGATTCCTTGCTCACCTCGTCCGGTAAACACAAGCTAAATTTGACTGCTAAAAATGTCCCTGAATTTACAACTTTCTACTGTCCATTAAAGGTGGTAATAAGATGCAAAAGACAAGTGGCGCTTGCAGAGGAATTTGATTTGAACAAGAGACATTTGTGCAGATAATAAGAGATATTCTAATTGGAAGGATATGGTTAGTGATATCTTGCATGGATCTATGTCGGTGCCCTAACTATTCGCTATTCATGATGAAAGGAAAGCCACATTCAAAACTTGGGGCCTCTCTCCAGATTAGCAGCGATCTCGAGTGTAGGTAGATGAAAGCATAAAATAAGAAAACAATCTTGATAGATGAAGTAAATGAAAAATCTACAGATGAGTTTGTGTCAGCAAGTGAGAGGTTGGATCAAGATAGGATATTTCTTGATTATGAAAATCGAGAGACAGTGGAGTTCAAAGAAACTTGATGGGGCTGATCCAGCTGTATGTAGTTCATGAAAATGTCACAAACAGGCTCAAAACAGTGAACAAGGATCAGTGGAATGTTGACATTTATATCCAAAGAAGTTGCAAAAGCAAAGGATTAGAAGTCATGCTTCAGCAATTCAAAGCTGAAAATGTGTTGCTGGAAAAGCGCAGCAGGTCAGGCAGCGTGCAAGGAACAGGAAATTCGACGTTTCGGGCATAAGCCCTTCATCAGAATTTCCTGTTCCTTGGATGCTGCCTGACCTGCTGCGCTTTTCCAGCAACACATTTTCAGCTCTGATCTCCAGCATCTGCAGACCTCACTTTCTCCTCTTCAGCAATTCATAACCGAGTCAGACCAATCTGTCAGGGCTGGGCACCATGGCTTAAGAAGAGTATCACTCTTAGTGGAAGTGCAATGTAGACTTACTGAAGTGATACTTGGGCTCCGAGGCTTAATTTAAGAAGAGAGATTAAATAGATAACATGTTAGAGTCAGAACATTGAGGTGTGCTATTGTGGAACACTTTTACACACAGAAATGGATGAAGTTTGAAACTCCCTTCCACAAACAGTGATTGATTTGAAATCAGTCACAAATTTTAAATCTGAGATTGGTAGATTTTTAACCAAAATGCTGAAGGATTATGGGACAAGGACAGGGATTTGTCATGATGTTGAAGATTACCATGATTTGGGGGAATGGTGGAATAGGCTCAAGAAGCTAAATAGCCTCCTCCTGTTGTGATGTTGATGTAACCATGACACTCTTATTCTCTGGATGTGCAACTCCTATTCTGTTTTTGGTTATTTATCAGAACCTGGCAGCAAATTAGTAACTGGAGTCCTGACCAGAAAATTATCAGTATGAGGGACTTTGCAAGTCTTAATGTGTTTCACAGATGATGAAATGAAACAGTCAGCATTTACTCATCCTGATAAATATTGGGATAGTTTGATGGGATCACTTGTGATGCAGCATGATTGGCATATCTGATGATGCTCCAACTACTTTTAATTGTTGTTGTCGTCGTCTGCACCCAGTCCTGAGGTTTTGTGGATTACAGGACAAGTTTTGCTTGGGTCAGGGGAAGCAGATCACCTCACTCTGTACTGTTTGTCCTCCTGTCTTTCACTGTCCAGCATGATTTCAGCATGTCCTTCTCGGGAGGTCAAGACAGTTTCTATAAATTCACCATGGAGATGGTGCGACAATACGTGGAGGAGGAGGAGATGCGTGCACAGCACCGGGTGTCCCTCCTCAAACTGAGAGAACAAGCCATGAAGGAAAAGACCAAAGCAGAGCTGGCTTGGTTGGAACACCAGAAAAAGTGAGTAGCTGACCTATGCAGTGATGGTAAGCTGTATAGCCTTTCAAAAATGCAATGTAAGAATGTGCAGATCCTTCCAGTAATCCTTTCCGGAGAAGGGGGAAAGCTAGTGTCTATTCTCATTGCAGTGAGGCTGTTGTGCAGAAGCTAGGTATTCACGTCATCTTTCCCCTTATCACTGTTTGGATTGAGTAGAATGAAGCCAATTTTGATTTTTTTTTCAAATTTTTAAGTTTGTTCTTTGAACTTGGGATGTTGCGGTAATGCTAGTATTTATTTACTCGCCCTCATTCTCGAAATGGTCATGGTGTTGAGCTGCCTTGAGCCACTGCAGTCTGCTTAGTCAATATAAACGTATCAACTCGCAAGTGCTGTTAGGTTTGGAGTTCAAGGCTCTGGAATAGATTGTTGCAAGGCTGTTGTCCTCACCCACGGGTCAGGATTTTAAACAAATAATTTCAATAGACTTCTTCGCTGCTGGTAAGGCCAGTATTGTTGTCCATCCTTCATTGCACTTGGGAAGGTGATAGTGAGTCATTTCCTCAAACATCTGCAGTTCACCCGCTACAGGTACAACCACAATGCTGACAGGAAAGGAGTACCTGGGATTTTGATCCTATAGCAGTGAAGGAATGATGTATTCCTAAGTCAGGACGATGTGTGGCTTGCAGAGGAGCTTACAAGTAATGGTGTTACCATGTTATCTACTATCTGTGTCCTTTTAGATGGTAGAGGTCTCAGGCTTTGAAGATGCTATTGAAGGAATTGAGTGAGTTTCTGCAGTGCATCATATAGTGCACAAAGCTCTCACTGTAGCAGGTTGCTACATCCTATTTGGTGTTCTGCATCTTGGGCATGTACTGGGGAGACAGAAAGTAAGTTACTTAGTGAAGAATTTTCAGCTTCCGACCTGCTTTTGTTGACCTAGTATGGTATAGCTGATCCATTTTAGTTTCAGGTCGAGAGTAACTCTAATGTGATAATTGTGAGGGAAGCAGTGATGATAATACCACTTCATATCAAAACGATTGCAAGAGATGGTCAATGCTTGGTCAGTATGGTATGCATGCATCCATGCTGCCGTAATACTGTAGTCACGTATGCCATACTAGTTGTGGGCAAAAGATTTCCTTCAAAGTCCGTCCGTGAATTATTTGGGTTTTTCCGGCTGCTCAACATCTTTGTGGACACTTTTACTGACACCAACCTTTTATTTCCAGATTTTCTTTCAAAATATCCTTTTTAATTTTGTGAGCATAAACACTGTCTTGTTGAAATAAAATTTCTTCAAATTGAGTATGACAAGAATGGAGGGGCATTACAGTTATAAAATATTAAGAAGACTTTGCTGCTAAACAAAATCTTAAACCCTGATCATTCTCTTTCTGGTTTAGTTGCTAATTCAGCAGTGGTGACACTGTGAGATCTATTTGGGCAGATTTATCCAAGTTTGTCTGTAAATTTGAGCATCATTATACCATGTGTAGGGAACTATGGCTTCCTAAAGAAGTTGAATCTCTTGTCAAGAGGATGAAGAAAACTTATGTTAGGATGAGATGTAAAGCTCAGTCAGAGTGCTTGAGAGTTACGGGTTAGCCAGGAAAGACCAAAAGAGAGAGCTAAGAAGGGACATGAGAAATCACTGGCAGATAGGATCAAGGAAAACCATCAAGTTTTCTATAAATATATAAGGAAGAAAAGAATGATGAGAAAGATTAGGGCCAATCAAGGATAGTTGTGGGATGTTGGGCATGGAGTCCGTGGAGATGGGGAAGCACTTAAAGAATATTTTTTGTTCATTTTTACACTGGAAAAAGACAGTGTTGTCAAGGAGAATACTGCGATGCAGGCTATTAGACTAGATGGGATTGAGGTTGACGAGGAGGAGTTAGCAATTCGAGGAAGTGTGAAAATAGATAAGTCCCCTGGGCCAGATGGGATTAATCCGAGGATTTTCTGAGAAGCCAGGGAGGAGATTGCAAAACCTTGACCTTTGATCTATATGTCGTCGTTGTCTACAGGAGCAGTGCTAGAAGACTGGAGGATAACAAATGTTGTCCCCTTGTTTGAGAAGGGGAGTAAAAACAACCCTGTTATTATAGACGAGTGAGCCTCATTCGGTTCTGGGTAAGATGTTGGAAAAGGTTATAAGAGGTAGGATTTATAATCATCAAGAAGGGAATATGTAGATTAGGGATAGTCAACTCATTTTTGTGAAGAGTAGGTCGTGTCTCACAAACCCTATTGAGTTCTTTTGAGAAAGTGACCAAACAGATGGATGAGGGTAAAGCAGTTGATGTGGTGTATATGGATTTCAGTAAGGCATTTGATAAATTTCCCACTGTAGGCTATTGCACAAAATACAGAGGCATGGGAGTGAGGGTGATTTAACTGTTTGGATCAGAAATTGGCTCGCTGAAAGAAGACAGAGTGTAGTAGCTAATGAGAAATGTTCATCCTGGAGTTCAATAACGGGTGATGTAACGCAAGGATCTATTTTGGGTGCACTGCTGTTTGTCATTTTTGACTCAGATGAGGGCATAGAATGATGGGTGAGTAAATTTGCAGATGACAAGAAGGTCAGTGGAGTTGTGTATAATGCTGAAGGGTGTTGCAGGTTACCGAAGGATATAGATAAGCTGCAGAGCTGAGCTGAGAAGTGGCAAATGGAGTTTAATGCAGAAAAGTATGAGGTGATTCAGTTAGGAAGGAGCAACAGGAATAAGGAATACTGGGCTAATGGTAAGATTCTTGGTAGTGTAGATGAGCAGAGAGGTCTCGGTGTCCATGTATAGGTCCTTGAAAGTTGCCACCCAGCTTGATAGGGTTGTTCCGAAGGCATACGGTGTATTAGCTTTTATTGGTAGAGGGATTGAGTTTCAGAGCCACAAGGACATGTTGCAGCTGTACAAAACTCTGGTGTGGCTATACTTGGAGTACTGTGTACAGTTCTAGTCACTGCATTATAGAAAGGATGTGGAAGCTTCAGAAAGGGTTCAGAGGAGATTTACAAGGATGTTACCTGGTATGGAGGGAAGGTCTTATGAGGAATGGCTGAGGGACTTACGGCTGTTTTCATTAGAGAGAAAAAGATTGAGAGGTGATTTAATTGTGACATATAAGATAATCAGAGGGTTAGATAGGGTGGACAGAGAGAGCCTTTTTTCCCAGATGGTGATGGCTAGCACAAGGGGACATAGCTTTAAATTGCAGGAGGATGTACAGATGTCAGAGGTAATTTCTTTAGTCAGAGTGGTAGTGGTGTGGAACACACTGCCTGAAACAGTAGTGGACTCATCAACTTTAAGGGCATTTACATGCTCATTGGATAAACATATGGATGAAAATGGAATAGTGGAGGATAGATGGGCTTCAAATTGGTTCTACAGGTCAGTGCAACATTGATGGCCAAAGTGCCTGTAGTGTGCTGTAATGCTCTTTGTTCTATGTTCATGTGACTTTGCCATGTCCTCTAACCAGATGCCTTCAAGACAATGGAGAAGATGACAAGATGCCATCCATCCGTAGGAGGCAGCGTGGGCTTCTGCTCAGGCTGCAGCAGGAGCAGGTATGACCCACTGAATGCCAGGGAAAATGTTCATACTTCATGAATGAGCATGTTTCCCCAAGGTTCCGATTTGATTTCAAACCTTTTATTAACGGTGATCCAGGTTTTCCTTGAAATGCCAATAACAAATGCTACTGAGTGTAATGTATATGCTCGGCCTAGGGACAGATTTCCATGCCATGGTGTTTCTGAATGCAGTTTTTCTACTGGCAATGTGCACGGCAGCACCCTGGGGCTGAAACATCTGAAGTGTTCTTCGGCCAGTAATTAATCTGCATTGTCTCTCCAGGCCAGCAGGCATCTATCTTTGTTCTCCCCTTTTTTTGTTTGAAAACAAGTTGCTTTTCAAAGTTCAATTCTCAACTTCAGCTCACAGTTCCAAACCAAAAATGAGAAAAATATAGTTGCTGATTTTTGTTGGCAGAGGTGTTGCCAATCACGCAGTGTCAGGCAGTATCACACAGACTTGGAATGTTACGTTATTTGCTGTTGGACTCACTACAGATTTGTCAGATTCTGCACTCACTCAACCCAGGCACACTTTCCAACTTGCCCAGCAGCAAGAGCTAATACGCAATTCTCGTGAGTGGAAATCTGCCTATTCATCATCTTTCTCTTCTGCAAAGTACTTGGCAGCTGAGGACAGTTTTTCAGGTTTGAGAACTCAGGTTAACTCACCACAGGCCAGGAAGCAACCTCCTGAAATAAAATCAGAAATGCTCACTCAAAGTTAGGCATCAGCTGTTGAAAAAGAACGTGAGTAACTCTTTCATGATAATTTTCCACCTGGAGTACTTGACTGTTTGAGTTCGTGTTGACAATACATTTTGTCGAAAAAACCCACAAAGTTTTCATCAAGAACAAGCATTATAAGTTGTAAAAGTTGCACAGTGCCACCTGGAAACTGTGCAACTTAGAACTTAATGGGTTATGGAGTTGCGTGCCCTGACTTCATTTTTGTCTGTAGTTTGTCGTCAAAATAAATTTATTGACGATGTAAAGACGGGTTTGGTTGGTCTCTAACATGGTAATACATTGTATACAATTTCACCACAGGCTGAAATCAGGCATCTTCAAAAAGCCAACAAGGCTGCTCACAGGGAGAGGCAGCTGATCCTGAAACAGCAGGAGGAGATTCAACACATGCTCCAGTCCACCATGGAAATTCAGGAGAGGCTCAAATCAGTTGGGGAGAGCAAGTTGGTTAGTATCCCACCATTTACAAACACCTGAACTGATCAATTCAAGGTTACTATTAAAGTAAGGAATTACTTACTCTGCAGCATGAATGATGGGTGGTCAATTTCAATCCAAACTTGCTATCAGCCAGGTTTCTAGTCTATATTATCATTACAATATAAATAAAACTTCTAATATTTTACAGAAAAGATGTAAGAATGGTTTGTCTGCCACTGAGAAACATCAACTTAAGCCTCGGTACCTTTATTAAGTTGATAACATGTTCACATGTTCCCTTATGTAGAGACCAAAACTCTGCAACCTAAAATACCAGGAATACCTGCTGCCGCCGAGAATACCATCCTTTGTATTCATTGATGTCGTGTTTTGTTCTGCATTCCGTAGAAGTGACAGCACAAGAAATGGAGCTTTCAGCGCAATGTATCTGTGCTTCTGTTCTTTCCCTCCCTGCAATCTGGCTCCGACCTGTTATCAGCATATCCTACAAAGGGGTCAAAACATTTTTGCACTTGATCATGTGCATAGGAATGGGACTAGGTTGTTGAGCCACTCATCTGTTTGCACTTGCTTCTATTATAATTGATCTACATCTCCCTCCCTTAATCTGTTTCCCTGAATAAACATTCCCAACAAATAAAAAAAATCAAACTCTTTTAAAATATTCAATTAATTCAAAGCTCAATTAATTCAAAACTAATGAAACACTCTGCCTCCTGAAATGAAATGATGTTGCTTAGTTGCAGAAACCTGTCTTTGAATCTCATCTGTGTTTCACTAATTCTGGAGCTGTTTCCATTTAGGAGCAAACGTAACTTTCCATGCGCCCATCTTGGTATATTCTCAGGTTCCAACTCGACAGGAGCAGCGGAATGCAGAACAACCAGAAGTGCAGAATGTTTCCAAAGTGAGCCCCACTTCCACTCTCCTGGAAACAGATACGGAGACGTGGAGTCCCTCCTCTGTTTCGACTTCAGGCAGCGAGACCAGCAACATCATGCAAAAACAGAAGATGCGCAGTCATGTGGATGAAAAGTAATATCTCTTATGGCTTCTTATAAGGCATATTGCTGTAAAAGACTGGCAAGCCAACCAGCTCATTTGTCAGCTGGTGATGTTATGGAGAGGATGAGAAAGAGAGAGACCGAGTGGCTCTGAGCAGAGATAAATATAAGAAGTCCATTTCACTGTGCTTTTCAAAGGCAGTGTGTTTGCTGCAAATGGTGTTTCTAATGATCCCACCTGAGGTGTTGTCATGTTTGACCCTGCGAGTGGGGCAGCAAAACATCAATATGGCCTCACTGCTACTGCTCTCCAAGTAGGGGAGCTTTTTTCTTACCCTAATCTTTTTTATTCACACCCATTGCCCTGGAGTAACAGTCTCAGAATGGGATTGCACTGTGAAGATTTTCACTCGTGCAAAGCTTGCTTTGCCTTTCAGTGGAGTGTGTTAGGAAACTGGAGGTACATGCAAATGTTGCAGGAATTGTTTTTCCTGGTGGAATTATCAGCTTGACATCATTGTGTTGTGTTAGCTTTTTTATCCTATGAAGACAATTGTGTACACTACAGAGGATATAAACAGGTCTTATTAGGGCAGCACCATGGCTCAATGGCGAGCACTGCTGCCTCACAGTGCCAGGAACCCGGGTTCGATTCTACCTTCAGGTGACTGTGTGGAGTTTGCACATTCTCCCAATGTCTGCATGGGTTTCCTCCCGCTGTCCACAAATATGCAGGTTAGGTGGATTGGCCATGCTAAATTGCCCATAATGCCGAGCGATATGCAGGCAAGGTGAATTAGCCATGGGAAATGCAAAGTTACATTCATAGCTTAGGGGAGTGAGTTTGGGTGGGTTGCTGTGCGAGGGGTTATTATGGACTCAATGGGCTGAATGGCCTGTTTCCACACTGAGGGATTCTATGATTTGTTCCAAACACTTCACATCAGTGTTACTGCTCCACTTGAGAATCCTGTCACCCTTGCTCATCTATTACCCTGACCCTCTATTCCTTTCTCCCTCTAATCTTGTCTATACTCCCCTTAAACACCCGTATCATATTTGATTCAACTGCTCCCTGTTCAGTCTTCATTGGTGTAATCCAATTCTGCAGATCTTCCATATCTCCCTGATGGATTTCTTGGTGACTACTTTGTGACCTCAAGGTAGCTCTTCCCTGTGAATGGAAACATTCTGTCTGTATCCAGTCTGCTGAACCCTGTCAACATTTTAAAGACCTCTATTATGTCCCTGTTTGTCCTTCTTTCAGAGAAAAGAGACATAGCCTGTCAACCCTTTCCTGAGATGTGAACCCACACATTCCTGTGACCAACCTTGTCAATCTTGTCTGTGTACCCACTTCAGTTTCTCCTTTTTCTATTTATAGTATGATGATCAGCCTGCACACAGTATCCAAGTGTGGTTTCAGCAAGGTTTGATTCAGGTTTAGCAGATTTAATAAATAATTAGATAGGGATGATGTGCTAAACTACTGGTGTTTTTTTCTGATCTAATTGATTTAAATAAATGTGAGGTACTGCATTTTGGTAAGGCAAATCAGGGCAGGACTTAATGGGAAGGTCCTGGGCAGTGTTGCTGAACAAAGAGACCTTGGGGTGCAGGTTCCTAGATCCTTGAAGACGGAGTTTCAGTCAGACAGGGTCGTGAAGAAACCGTTTGGTGTGCTTGCATTTATTGGTCAGTGCATTGAGTATAAGAGTTGGGATGTCATGTTATGGTTGTACAGGACATTGGTGAGGCCACTTTTGGAATAATGCATTCAGTGCTGGTGTGTTGTCAAACTTGAAAGGATTCAGTAAAGGTTTACAAGGATGTTGCGAGGGTTGAAGGTTTGAGCTGAAGGGTAACCTTAAAGGTTTATAAAATCATGAGGGGCATGGATAGGGTAAATAGCCATGATCTTTTTTTTCCAGGATAGCGGAGTCAAAAACTAGAGACCATAGGTAAGAAAGGAAAAATTTAAAACTTACCTCAGGGGCAACGTTTTCACACAAGTATGGAATGAGCTGCCAGAGTTGGTAGTGAAGGCAGCAATAATTACAACATTAAACAAACATCAGATGGGTTTGTAATCTGTGGTTGGACTGTTAGGAAGGCAGTGCTTGAGATTCTCCCACTATCTAAGTCAGAAAGAGAAATGGAGCTGGGGTTGGTTTTGATGAGCTCTGTTGCCATTTGAAGTTAATGAATCCGAGCAGAAGGGGTTGTGTTGATGTAGAGGTGTAGGGAAGTTGGTTACAAATGTTTTGATTGAATATTTGTAATTTCTCTTTCATAATGTGAGGTTTTCTTGAGTATCTAAAGATAAAGCAATTTTGGGGAGATACTCAGCTGTTTTGTTTTTCTTGTTTTGCTCCTTTATTTTGTAAACATCGCTCTCCTGTCACTACTTCCTCTCTGGCTTTACGTCTCATCAGTGGGCTTCTCTCAGTGTCTGTTTTTCCATCCTACATCCCAAATTCCAGATGTCCATCTACAACCAGCTGGTCAGGTACTGTGCAACCTCTGCTTCTCACTGATCGAGCATGCTCTGTTTCATCACATGCATGTGGATGATGTGGGGGGTCGGTGGAGGGTCAAGGGGAAAGGAATTTTGGCTTCACATAGATGCAGCAAGCTGCTCGTTTGCAATATAATGCATACTTTACAATTAATCTGGAACGTGGTTTTATAGGGGCATTACTGTGAAAGCAAGAAGTTGAAGTTACACAAACAATCTTGAGCTGCTCATGCTAACAGGGTACAATAAAGATTGACCTGTTTTACGTTGAGTTGGACTTTTGCAAATTGTCTGGCAGAGTTAGCAGCCCACTAACCTTGATAAATATAACTTTAAGAAATCTGAAATTTGAGTTGCAAGGTTGAATTTTCATAAGGCAGTGCTTCTTTAAGAGGGCAAATGTGTCTTTGGTGAACATTTGAGGTATTCTTATGGATATGAAAACTTAATTGGTATGTAACCGTCACAGTAGACATGAGTATCTCCAACTACATGCAGCTACATGTTGGCTGTACTACATTTCTGAATGAAATTCACCCAAAATTAGTGAAATAATTGAAAAGTATTGCAGAATTAGAAGTGTAAATTATGTTTGTTGTGTGAATGTTGTAATATTGGAAAGCTAATAGTAACTAGCACATTCTCCCAAGGTGATTAACTACCACTGGAACTTTGTAATAATTATGCTTGTGTAAAGCTTTAAAGAGGCTGTAACAAATAATTAGCTTTTTCTTTTGTGATCCAGATAAGCAATTAACATGTTTTAGAAGTAATTGTATATTTTTCCTGTTAGTAACATGAAAAGCAAGATAATAATAAGCCCCTTGAGCCTGCTCTGTCATTCAGTCTGATCATGATGATCCCACTTTCTCCCCATACCATTTGATCTCTTTAGCCCTAAGAACTATATCTAACCCTTGAAAATATTCAATGTTTTGTCCTGAAATACATTTTGTGGTAGAATATTTTGTTGGTTCAACACGATCTGGATGAAGAAATTTCTCCTCATCTCAGTTCTGAACAGCCTAACCTATATCCTTTAGACTATGACCACTGGTTCTGGCCTACCCCACCATGAAGGCCAACATACCATTTGTCTTCACCACCTGCTGCACCTGCATGCTTACTCTCAGTGACTGGTGTACAAAGACACCCTTTGTTGTAACTCTCCCTTTCCTAATCTATTCAGATAATCTCGCTGTCTGTTTTTGCAACCAAAAATCTCAAAATTATCTTTCATCTGCCATGCATTTTCCTTATCACTCAATTTATGTAAATCACACTTGAAGCATCTCTGCATCCTCCTCACAGTTTACCTTCCACCCAGCTTTGTGTCACCCACAAACTTAGAAATAGTAATAGTTCCCTCATTTAAATCATTCGTATATATTGTCAATAACTGGGTTTGAACCATTGATCCCTGTAGTACTTCACTGGTCACTGGCTGCCACTCAGAAAATGGCCTGTTTATTCCAGCTCCTTGTTTCCTGTCTGCCAACTAGCGCTCTGTCCATGCAAATACACTCCGCACCACCACCCCCACCCCGATCTCTCACATTATATGCTAATTTCTTATGTGGGACCTGATCAAAAGAGTTCTGAAGTCAAGGTAACACCCATGGGTTGCCCCTTATCAATTCTACTAGGTAGATCCTCAAACTTTCAGTAGATTTGCTAAGTATGATTCCCCTCTTTTAAATCCATGCCAACTCTGTCCAATCCTGTCACTGTTCAGTAAGAAACTTGACTGTACGCCAATATAGCTTGTAAATGTATCTGCTCCCAGAATTTGGAAAGCGGGCACACTGCCCTCCAAAGAAAAATCTGCTGTCACAGGCTTCACTCTTATCGCATACATTTATTGTCCAATTCTTTCATGTGATCATTGATTTTACAAACAATTTCTAAAATTCTTTAAATCCTGAAGAAATGTGACGCTAGCCCTTTGTAGAAGTGAATGGAAAGTGTGATACTTGCTTGACCTTTGTCTCTATGGATCAGACCTAACCGAACCTTTAGCAAGGTGTGGGATGTGTCCCACAAACATTTTTTAAAAAGCAAAGATTATTCTCTGAGATTTAAGTGTTCAATTAGGTATGATCAAAAAACTTCGTAAAAATTGAGAGTTTGTTTTCAGCTCCTTTAAAGAGACATGCTCTAGGCCGACAATTTTGTGACATGTGGTCATTCTTTGATAAAGGTGACTGTGTCCAACACCAAAGGATTTTGTGCAGAAGTGTCTAATTGGCTGGGTGAGCTTTATTACTGGTGTAACTTGGCTCATTTTGGGATGGAATGCTACTTTGAATTAAATCGTGTTTTTAAACTGAGGTGACTTTCTCTAACTCAAGTGTGGAAACTACGCTCAAGTTTACGCTTTTGTTTCACTTTTGCAGATGAGTATTTTTCCGATCTGTTTTATAAATAAAGTTCAATATTGAAAATGCCAGCAGCATCACTGAAGAGAAAAAGACATTATATGTTTCAAGTCCAGTGACCTGTTGTCCGTTCAGACGAAGATTTGGTGAACTTAAAACATAACTTTTCTTTTTCTTCACAGATGCTGTCAGACCTGCTGAGTTTCTCCAGCACTTTGCTTCTTCGGTTCAGATGTTCAGCATCTGCAGTTCTTTGTTTTGTTACAAATCCTAATAATTTGACTTGGGGAGTGAGAGGCAGCAACTGTGATTAACTAGGATAAAAATCCTCCACCATGGCAAAAGAACACATAATTCTTTACACTTTACAAAACACTGTACTGTAAATAGGAAATGCAGTTGAGCTAAATACAAGAAGGCATAGCACCTGACTGGTCTCAAACTTTTTCCCAAACTTTGAGGACCAGGCTATCAGAATTTTGTTTGCACGCTTCCTTTGAGATCACAGTCCACAAATGTCCCAGTACCAACCCCTGGGCCGGGCCAGGTTACCAATTGCAGTGGGGTGGGGAAATCTGTGTCAGACTGAAGTTTTATTTAAGAGCAGCATTGCAGATTAAAGTTGATGGTTTTGACTAATATTGCGTCAGCAAACTTGGAGGAAATCCTTCTGAATGTGTTGATTAACTGCACTGAGCCTATTTACATGCAGTAGTGCTGCAATGTTCTAGGATGTGTGAAGGGGCCAAGGAGACATTGCCCTGAATTTTGTTTGTGTTGTGAAATTATCACCCAAACAGTGTTGAATTTCAAAAGTAAGAATTATACATTTTGAGCTGCAGGTTAATGTCCAATTTTAGAAATGAATATCAGCGCTAGCTGACACTTTCTTTCGCTCTCCCCCGTCCTGCTTGCATGTCCATCAGGTTTCTCACTAAACGGGAGCAGAAACTCCAACGGCGACGGCGTGCGGAGGAGCTGCTGGAGTGGAAGCAGCGGCTCGATGCCGAGGAAGCTGCGATCCAGCAAATGGAAGAACAGGCTCAGGCTGCTTGGGACCAGCAGCTCAAAACAAACATGATAAAGAGAGAGGCAAGCAAGAAGATTCCCGAATTGAACGGTAATGTTAGCCTCTGTTTCTTGTTTGTTTGTTTTTCTTCAAGACAGTAATGCATTTACTGTGGTTCTGACTGCTTTCAAGTGCACTTTGGTATGGCTGATTGTCATGGCACGTGTGAGGTGATGTATTGATGTGTAAATGTCATCAGTCTGCCTTAATGCAGAAGAAGCAAGGTGTAAACCTGGCCTTTTACTTAGCCTGTCTAATTAATTCAAGGAAATCACATTTCCCAAGCATCTGCCGTGATGCATTTAAACAGAATAGGTCAGATGTTGGAATTATCATCTTTCTCAATGGTACCTTGAAACGATAGCTCAGTGTAGTTTCCCACTCACCCTCTCGAGGGAGACTGAAGTTTCAGATTTTAATTCCTTTCACTGCTGGTGGTTGCGTATCACTTGCAGAGTTGAGAAGCAGCAAAAGTTGTCATCAATGTGAGAGCTTGGATGTTGTTTATACAAGACTATGTGGCCACTTTGTTCACACGGAAAAATCTAATTTTCTTTGCAATATTGATAATTAATTTCATTCCTCCCCATTAGCAGCAACATGAAACTATCTCCAGGACTGCACAGAATGTTGTATCGGAGTATTTTGATGATGAGCAGATATGTCTGATAGTATCTGAGTTGGCTCAAGGTGCTTTTCATCAGTGACCTGTGCATACTTAACTTTCTCTGGTTAATTGTTTCTAACCTACTCCCCTTATGATACTGTTACATGCATCTGAAGTAAAGAATATATTGAAAGGAGGATGAAGTTGTAAGACAGTCATACTGAATTGTGCATCTCACTTTAAGCACTGTTAATCCATTGCTGTATAAATGTTCTAAGTATTGTTATTTTCTGTAGACACAGGCAGTGAGGAAGAATGTCCTGTGCCGCCTTGCTCCCAGCCCCACAGGGACAGTTCAGTTCCTGAGGAAGTTAGAATTTCACCTGCTCAGTCACTGGAATCACCATCAGCAGCCCTTCGGATGACCACCAGTCCTGACCATCCTATTTTCACGGATGGTGTTTATTCCCAGGATTTTGTTGCAACACACAGTAAAATGGTAAAAGATGTTTTGCATTGTCTTTTTTACAAAAACTGTTTCTAATGAGTAAAGAATGTAATATAAGGCTGCAGAAAATAGCAAATCCTTGGCTTTGCTCAAAATCAGTCCCAGGGAAACAGGAAGTGGAGAGAATGGGAAACAATATGGAGAGGGGGGTGGGAGATCTGAGGGAATGGGAGTTCTGAGAATGAATGGAAAATATAAGTGTGGGGGGAATGGGAATTCTGAGTGGGGTTGGGAAACATGGGAGTGGGATCAAATGGAAATTCTGAGAGGGAATTTGAAACGGGAGTGGCAGAGAATGGGAATTCTGTGGGGGAATGAGAAATGTAATGTGGGAAAGAATAGGAATTTTGTGAAGGCATGGGAAATATGTGCGGGCTCGGTGGATTAACAATGGGAAATCCAGGTGGGGGAGGGGGCTCTGGGTGGGCTGGTCCTCAGGGGGTTGATGTGGACTTAAAAGCCCAAATGACCTGCTCCGACACTTTACGGAATCTCTGATTATCTGTCTCTGTCCCACCTCCGTTCTTCCACTGCAGAAACCTCGTCAATGTCTGTCTTACTTCCAGACTTGATGATTGTATTATACTACTTGTTCTATTCCAGAAAGCTGATTGGTGAAGGATAATACCAGAACCAGTCTTTGCACCATTTAAATTAATTTATATGATTATACATTGCAGGCAAGCTATTTGTATTCCTTTAATTAAATCTTTGAGAATTTCAATTTTAATTGCTCCATTCATGGAAAAGCCTTCAGTTACTAAGACAGTGACCTCTTTAATCCCCTCCCTGAACTTTACTTCTGTCTGTGTCACTTTCCTCCTACAAGACACTCGAACTGTATGACAGATTTCACATCTGCCCTTGGATCTCTGTGAGGCTCAGTATCATGTTTTATTCTATTTCTGTGAAGCTACTTGGTTTGTTTTATCATATGAAAGATTTGTTATCAATGCAAGTTTTTAAAGATAAAACAGGAAGAAAACAGGTAACTGTGAAATAAAGCATCTGAGCAGATTTCAAAAGTGATGACTGTGCTTAAAAAAGCCTCAACTTTCAGATGTGGAGGTATGATGGGTGGGTACATGCACTTTTTAAAAAAAACATTTGACAACGTGTCATACATGAGATTAATTGGCAAGGAATTAAGGCAGGGATAGCAAACGGGATTTAAACAGATAGAACAGTGGAAATATAGAAAAGGACTTGGGGAAGTTCCAGAGTGGTTCAAGAAAGTCGTGGTTTCTGGCTTTGCTTCTGGGGGCACTTTTATTTCCGGTGTTCATTTAATAATTTGATTATGTGCTAAGAGCGTGTGGTGTTGAAATTCAAAGTATTGTAAAATAAGAAGAATGATGAGTGTTTTGGAAAAGTTAAGGAAGCTGTGAGGAGTTTTGAGAAGAAGCTTAAAAAGGAGTAGAAAGCTTTTGTTTTCACTCCATCAAGTAAATTTTGTATTGAGTTTGAGTACTCAGTCTTAAAAAATATACTGTTAATGATCTGGATCTCACTCCAGGTGGAAACCTTGACTTTCATTACATGGCTGAGAATAAATTGGAAATGAATTCCAGCCTGTGTCTGATTTGTCAGACATATTCTGAGATATAAAACAAAGGTTGTCGTTTGTTTGTCTCCTGTTTTCATGCTTTGATTTCACAGTTTATTAAAACCATGTATTGTTCATTAATGTTTTGAAATGAATTCCATCATTTTTGGTCCTGACCTTCAGTATCTAGATTGACCAACAGTATGTGTACTTTGCAACAGGGCAGCCCAGTGCAGGAGCCCCAGTCCCGAAAAGATGTGCCCCGAAAAATCCAAGGGGAAATTAACTTTGCTTTTGCTGAAGATGCAGTCGAGATTGTGACACTGGTTCATGGAGCGGCTGAGGAGCTGTACAAATGGCAGGAACTTGGCCATGATTTGGGGGATTTGCAAATACCCCCAGACTTTGTGAATTCTAAATGGAAGGATGATGAGAGTGTCAGCAGAAGAGCTTATTGTGAGGTGAGACCCAGATTTTGCATTTGAAAACCAAATTATTTTTTCTTTGTTAAGCAAGAAACGTATGGGTTAAGAGTGCTCCATTGCAGCTCTGATTGATGATATGTATAACAGAGCATGTTAAAAACATTATCTCGATCCTGATGACTGCATTGAATTCAATTTACCATTTTACCCCTTCCCTAAAAATCCAAAGCCCCTTTCTCCTCCACTGTTTGTACTCTCCCATTATTAATTTATCATCATCATCATCATCATACTATTATCCGTTAAATCCCATCTGTCATAACTTTGCCCAGTCTGAGAATCTGTAGATTCCGTTTCTATTTACATAATATATAGTGTCCCTTCCAGCCACTCAGTGTTTTTTTTTCAAAATTTTCTCTATCGTTTCTGTCTTTCTATTGCTGTTTCCATTGGTTGATAATACAATATTTGATTATTATTCACCTTCTTAAAACTCTCTAGAATCTTGATCTAGAAGCTAGAATCACAGGTCATTCCGTAACTTTCAGATAAAGAAAGCCTGAGAAGTTGAACTTCTCAATCTGTGATCATGTCTGTACCTCTTTTCCTGATAACATCTTGAGAATTTGCACGATGTTGAGATTCCCAAAGTTGACCAAAGTATTCTAAGATCTTATGCAGCTTAACGTGGCTGTAATTGTTTGTGTCTATGTGGCCTTTGCTCTCATCTGATTAGGATCTTACCATTTCAGGTGTAATTCCTTTTCTTATCCACACGATGTATTACTTCATCCCACTCTTAACTTCAATTCCATCTTCCGGTAAATATTCTTCTGTAACTGTCACTGCAGTATAGTTCCATCTCTGTCCCTTCAACCCAAGTTGGAATCATTTGATTCCTTTCTCTTAAATTCCCAAGTCAAGATTGTGTTTATTACGATAACAATTAAGGACGATCTGAGTATGGGCTCCTGTGGACCCCTTCCATTCTCCACACCTTTCTTGTGTGAAATCTTTATTTTCCCCTGACCTGCATTTTCCCAACTACCTCTATTCACTTGACTGTGCTCCCCTTCATTTGAGGTGCCCCTGAGTTTTGCCTTTGGTCTTCTCAGAGGTAACTACTTGAAATACTTTCTGAAAATCCATGTCAACCATGTACACTTTTTTCCCACTAATCTGCTCCTTTACTAATACAGCCTTGTCAAATCGCTTGCTAGTTCACAACCTGCTAATTAGAAATTCATGCTAATTGCTATTGTCTCTTTAACTGCTCGTCTTTCACTCCATGTTGTTAACTCTTAATTTACCAACAAATGACACAAAACTAACTGATTGAGAAATTCCTGTTTTTCTTCTTATTGAATGAGGAGTTAGCTGCCCTCCAACCCTCTGGTCGAATTTTAGGAGGTAATAATTGGAGCCATGATAGTTTGTTTTCTATTTACAGCATGTCCCACAGATGTCATTCATTTTGTTTCAAAGATTTGCCTCCTTTTATGTTGTGGTGCCTTCCTTAGTATTATGTAGGTAATCTTGTCTAATACATCTGCACCTAGCCTTGTTAGTTCTGCAATCCTTTTAAACCCTTTCTCTCATCTCTCTTTTGCCTTCTCTACTGGAATCAATGAAATTCTAAATTTATCCTTGATTCAGATCGTGAATCAAACAGTTGTTATTTTATATATTTTGAACAGTATTCCCTTTTATTTTCACTGTCGTGATCTAACAAGCTTTTTTTTTGGGTGGAGAGGACGTATCTAATATAATATTTTCTTTGTTACTCTTTTACTACTTCCAGCTTATCTTTAATGTGACAAGGGAAATCTTTGCTGACATCTTTTCTGACGACCTCCATGCCAGCCCAGCCCCGTGGATGAAGCCAAGCCGAATTAGCTCTTTGTTCTTCAAACGAGCGAGGAACCCACAGAATTTAAATGAAGTGAAGGTAATAACTCCATGTAATCCTTTTTTCCTATTTGTCAGTAATAATGTGACAAATGTGATGCTGGTTGGAGTTAAAGTATGTAGATTGAGTAAGTGAGTGACTCAACTTGTAAACAGTGGTCACTATCCTGACTTGGAAATCTGTCACTGCTTCTTGGAAGTCCCTCCCTAATGAGATTGTGGGTCTAGCTCAGCACCATTTTCTCAAAGACAACCAGGAAGGGGCAATAAGGGCTGGCCAGCCAGTGACATCCACATTTCATGAATGAAAAAAAAAATTCCTCTATGCTCATTGAGTACCAAGGAACTCCATTTTAATTCTAAACTCCTCAATGACCATTTTTTAAATGACTCAGAGGGTCTGGGCATCGCCGGCTGGCCAGCATTTATTGACCGATCCTAGTTGCTTTTGAGAACCTGGTAAGCTATCTTTTGTAACCACTGCCGTCCATGAGCTGTAGGTAGACCCACAATGCCCTTCAGGAGGGAATTCCCAGAATTTGATACAGCAATCCTGAAGAAACAATTATATTTTTCGAAGTCAGAATGGTGAGTGGCTTGGAGGGGAACTTGCAGGTGGCGGTCTGCTGCTCTTGTCCTTCTTGATCTAAATGGTCACAGATTTGGGAGGATCTGGCTAAAGATCTCTGAATTTCTGCAATGCATCTTGTAGTTTGTACACACTGCTGCTACTGAGTGGAGTGTGGTGGAGGGCATGGCTGCTTGCGGATGTGGTGCCAATCAAGTGGGCTCCTTTGCCTTGGATGTGGCGACCTTTTTGTGTGTTACTGGAGCTGCACTCATTCAGGCAAGTGGGGCGTATTCCATCAGACTCCTGACTTGTGCTTTGTACTCGGTGGATTTGCTATGGGGAATTAGGAAGTGAGTTATACACCCCAGTATTCCAAGCCTCTGACCTGCCCTTGTAGCCCAAAGTATTTATATAATGAGTCCAAATGAGTTTCTGGTCCATGATAACCCCCATGATGTTCATTGTGGAAGATTCAGTGATGGTAATACCATTGAATGTCAAGGGCCATTGGTTAAATTGTCTCTTGGAGTCGTAGAGATGGACAGCTCAGAAACAGACCCTTCGGTTCAACTTGTCCATACAGACCAGTTATCCGAAATAAAATCGAGTCCCATTTGCCAGCATTTGGTCCATTTCCTCTTTAACCCTTCCTATTCATATACACCACCAGATGCCTTTTAAATATCGCCATTATGCCAGCTGCCTCCACTTCCTCTGGCAACCCATTCCATGTACACACCACCCCCTGCATGAAACAGTTGCCCATTACGTACCTTTTAAATGTTTCCCTCTCACCTCTGCCCTCTATTTTTGGCATTGCCTGCACCAGGGAAAAGACTTGTCTATTTACCCTGTCCATACCACTCATAATTTTATAAATCTTTTCACAGCCGCCTCTCAGCCTCTGGTGCTCCAGGGAATGTAACCCCAACCAATTCATTCTCTTCCTATACCAGAACCCCCCCACCCAGGCAACACCCTTGTAAATCTTTGCATAACCCTTTCAAGATTCACAACATCCTTCCAAGAGCAGGGAGTCCAGAATTGCACAGAATATTCTAAAAGAGGCCTGATCAGTGTCTTATTCAGCTGCAACATGACCTCCCAACTCCTGTACTCAATGCTCTGACCAATAAAGGCAAACATACCAAACACCACCTTCACTATCCTGTTTACTTGTGACTCCACTTTCAAGGAACTATGAA
The DNA here is from genome assembly GCF_020745735.1 of Hemiscyllium ocellatum. NCBI lineage: Eukaryota > Metazoa > Chordata > Chondrichthyes > Orectolobiformes > Hemiscylliidae > Hemiscyllium > Hemiscyllium ocellatum. The sequence continues at coordinate 13,820,220 of NC_083409.1, forward strand.
CCTGCACTCCAAGGTCTCTTTGCTCAGCAACACTCCCCAGGACTTTACCATTGAGTGTATAAGTCCTGCCCTTATTTGCCTTTCCAAAATGCAGCACCTCACATTTATGTAAACTAAACTTCATCTGCCACTCCTCAGCCCATCTGAACAAGATCCTGTTGTATTCTGAACCTTCTTCACTGTCCACTGCACCTTCAATTTTGGTGTTATCTGCAAAATTACTAACCATACTATGTTCCATGTTCACATCCAAATCATTTATGTAATTGACGAAATGCAGTGAACCCAGCACCGATCCTTGTGGCACACCACTGGTCACAGGCCTCCTCCTGGGAATGGTCATTGACTGGCAGTTTTGGTCCGAATATTATTTGCCTCTTGCCAGTCCAAACCTACATATTGTCCAGATCTTGTTGCCTTTGAACATAACTCCTCAGATATTGAAACAGTCTATGAATGGTACTGAATATTGTGCAACCATCCGCACTTCTGACCTTATGATGGAAGTAAGGTCAGGAACTGAGGATACCCATTTTATTTTGATCCTCGAGGAAGCTCATTTTACTCCAAACTGGAGACACTCTGTAATAGCTCTGAGTGTTAGCTATGGCTCAGTGGCACTCTTCCTCAGTCAGCAGAGGGGATTAAGCAAACGCTGAAGTGAAGTCCTGGTGCAGTACTGAAGTATTGTTTTCAAAGTGAGGCCCCATTTTCCACCTTGGGTGAGTTTTTTAAAAAAGATTTTTAGTGCTACTTTGAAGAGGAGTGAAGTTCTCCCTCATGGACCTGGTTAATCATGCGTCATTATGGCTAAACGTTTACCGAACCATTTCTCTAATTTGTGGGAACTTGCTGTGTGAAAGTTTGTTGCAGCTTTTGATGATATTATAATAGTGGCTGTACTTCAAAGGTTGGGAACAACATGGTACAAGTGAGATAAGTGATATGCTGTTTTTGACAGTTTGAGGTTAAGGTGGGTGACTTGAATATTGGTTACAAAGTATTGTCCAGCACGAAGACCAAGTTCTTTACTATTGCAACAATGCAACTTCTCTTTTCTTGTGGCACTGACATTGAAGTGTACACTGGATGACTCCTTCCAGTAGCGCAGACTTGCAACACTGCAATGTGAACTTTTTACCACAGTCTAAAGTCGACATCAACCTACTCATTGTCTGACTTCCCTTTGTGCACAGTTTGTGAAGTGTTGCACTTTGCCAGGGACTGAGAATGGGCATGTGTAAATCAGCTTTTCATCCACACAGCAAATTTGGAACTGTTCATTTCCTTTGCTTTGTCTTTATAACTCGACTCAAATGTATCTTCAGTCTGAACTGTTTCACACACCAACATTTCTGTGCATGTTACTTGCCTTTGATGGTGTTAGCCGAGAAACCTATCAAAATCTTCCTGCCTGGAGCCATGTGAGGCAGTGGTCAGTGGCTAGGTCATATAGCTTTGAAGCACTCATCTGTTAAATTGAGAATGATTTGACCATCCTGAAATGCTGGGAGCGCTGTATGAATCCATGTCAGCCCCAATATTTATTGTGAGACTTCCCACAGCGCTGATCTTCAGTTGGCTGCCTACAGACGATTAAAGGCAGAACATTTTTGGAATTTGACGAAGCAGAGGCTTCTTCGAAGATGCTGTGGGCAAAGTGCTGAACCATGTAATGCAGTGAATAATTCATCATTTCTCAGCCAAGGTCTTAGGCAAAGGAACATTTCAAACCTTCTTTCAATTTGGGAGCATCGCATGTTACCTTAAAGTTGCATTGTATCTCACTTTTGGATTTTGGATCTCACTAATGTTATTCATTTCAGTTATAATTAAGTTTTAAAGCATTAAGCAGATTTTTGTTTCATTGAACATGCTTTGAGTTCCATTCAATTTTACATAATTCTGAATGGGGGAAGAATCAGAAGGTCGAAGCATCAAAGTCTTTGTTGAGCAGTTTTAGGGAAGAATAATGGATTGGGAGTGGGTTTGTCTGTGTATTTAGGGTGTGTGCAACAGCTGCCATTTCTCCTGTGCTTCTACCCACAGATCTTCATTTCTAATGAAGTTTTGAAGTTATTTGGGTTGAATGAAGAGCAACATCAGAAGACGACTTGGCAGAAGTTGAAGAAATTTGGCACCAAACAACGTGATCCGGTGGACCATATTTTGGTAGGTGCTTCAGTTTAGGAACTGTTCAGTTTTATATTGTACCATTGTATCACAATTACGAAACCTCATTGTACATCTGAATTTTCTATTATTTTAAATGACAAAGGCTTTATCTGTCTTTGGCTGACCTGTCTGGCTATCCTGCACTTGTCCAGAAAATGCTTCAACTTTCTGACTGAATTGAAAACTTGGCCCTCACTGGAGTAATTTGCTGAAATTCATTAGTTGCCACAAAAGTTTCAAAGAAATTCAGAAGTAGATTGAATTCCTCACTCACCTAATGAAAGCAAATTACTGCGGATGCAGGAATCTGAAACCAGAAGAGAAAATACTGGAAAATCTCAGTAGGTCTGGCAGCATCTGTAAGGAGAGAAAAGAGTCAGTTAGACTCGAAACGTCAGCTCTTTTCTCTCCTTACAGATGCTGCCAGACCTGCTGAGGTTGTCCAGCATTTTCTCTTTTAGTTCCTCACTTACCTGTCTTTTAGACCCAGTTTTACAGAAAGTACAGTTCAGGGTTCTTTGCTTAACAAGAGTTACAGTTTGTTACAAAAAATGCAAATAATTACCAACCACTGGCATATAACTACTAACTAAAACTAACAACCCCTCCCACATGCATTCCTCATTACACATACACAGATAGAAACACAGGGACAAAGTGCACTGGGTGTTTTGCATAAAGAGAAAGACTGGGAACGTACTTCCATGGTACCTATTGATCGCTTTTCTTGAGATAATCCTTGTGCTGATCAGAATGCTGTTCCTTGATCTTCCTTCTCCAGATGCTTCCATTTGTTTTCAGGAGGCACAGGGTGACTAGTTCACACGTGAACAAGTCTGTAACTTATCAATTAATAGCCACAGCTTACAGCAAGTGCTGAAGAGAAAAGAAGCTGGTTTTCTTCAGACTTTTCACTGCGGAGACAGATCCTCAACTTGTGGAGATCTGGTGATTTCTCAATTCACTTGTATACAGCCTCGGCTGATCAGCTACCTGGGAGCCAATCTCCGTTTTTGTCCGAAGGATATTTGTCTGTGGCCTAGTGACTAGTTAGCTACTTACTATTGACTGAAGCTCCCATTGAGCACAGTCCTTGGCTGGAGCTTGTTTGAAAGTGAGTAGCACTTAGTGCGTGTCAGGGAACTTGCTACTGAAAAGTGCCAGCAATCCCTGAACAATCCTTGGGTTTTAAAATTGCTTTATCCCCATTTGAGTCCAAAATGAAAAGTATAGAAAAATTAGAAGACAGTTTTTGCAGACCTTTCCAGTCCTCCCCATGTGTTGGTGTGTCACAGCACAACATGTGTCAGCAGATTGATGAGTTTAACAGGTCTGTAAGAACACCGTTATCTTCAGGCCACACCACCACCTTGTCTTGGTCAGATATCACCTTTCCTTTTATATTTACATGGTTAATCTCCTGGAATCCCTGAGCTTGCAGTGCTGTGGGAGTACCTTCAACACGCAGGCTGTAGCACTTCAAGACAAATATCTTTCCAAAGAGAAATGGGGTGGGGGGTGGGGCAACATGCATCCCAACACTGAAGTTTTAAAAAATTGGGTGCTTGGTTTGCCAAAAATTTCAAATCATTGCTTTTTTTCCCTCTTTGGATCAAACATTTCCAGCTGATAGTGTGCGTCCATTAGGCAAAGGTTGGAAGTCTCTGCTCTGGACCAGCTCAAGTAGTGATACCGTCAGGCCACAGCTACACCAGGGCAGAGGGCCAGCCTAAAGTTAAAACGTGTAATTCAGTTACACTCACCAGCTCTTTCCTTGTGGTGGGTATTCCTTTCTGGTTGTGCATACTGAGTGAAACATCTCCACTCGTTTATTATGTTACTGGCAATATTGGTGATTGATCTCACTGGTTTGAGGAGTTGTGGCATTGTAATCAAATTCAAAACCAGGTAGGAACAGGATTAAGCCAGCAGCACCCTTCAGTCTGTTCTCGTACTCCTCATCATAGCTGATTTGTATCTACCTCTGTATATTGATCTCCTAACTTTTCCGAACTGTTATTTGACCTTACAAATATCTGTCAACACTCGTATTGAAATGCTGTAACAGTCACAATAGTTTTTAAGGCTGGAAGGAACCAGATTATTTTAGTATTGTTTGTGTGGCAAAAGGCTTCTTCACATCGTCCCCCTAATCAACCTAAGTCTTATTTTCCTGCATGCCCTATTTCTGGCATGCCTCACCAAAGGAACTAGTTTCTCACTTCCTTCGCTGTCAAATCGTTTAATCATCTCAGTCACTTCTATAGATCCATCCCCTAGTCATCTTTACTCAAGAGAATGCAGGCCTCGTTTATCAAATAAAAGTAAAAAATGCTGGAAATATTCAGGTCAGACCTAATTTATGTAGCCAGTCCTTAACCTTCTCAGCCTTGGTATTGTTTTGTCCAAGAATAACTAGTGACTCTCCATTGATCTCACAGCGAGCCCTCCAGAACTCCTGTCCAAGCTCCACTTGCTGTGTGGGAATGGCCACTTGTGTGATACTGGACACAAGGAAAATGGGAGGCCTGCAGTCTGAGTGATTTCAGGGCAAACGCTGCTCAGTATGAGAGGAAAGAGCTGTAACAAATAAATCTTGATATAAAAAACAATAACACCCCCTCTGTTTTTTTTCTGGCAGGTTCAAGAGCTTTATGAGGAGGAAGCCCAATGGGTGAATTATGATGAGGATGAGCTTTGTGTGAAGATGCAGTTGGCAGATTATATTTTTGAAGTTCTGATAAAAGACACAATAAATGTACTGAATCAGATTCAGGGGCAACAGTTAAAACTCATGTTATCCTAACATGGGCCATGCCATCGGCCAATTTATGGACTCCAGAAAAAAACCAAACCTCATGCCCCGAGCAGAAGAGAATCCACCTCGGCCTCTAAACCCCTCTCTCTGATTGAGTTTTGACATCTGGCATAAAATTTCCTCAATAAGTAGGTGGTTTGGGATATCGATCCTTACTGGAGTCAGCCGATTGGCAGGATGTGGATACCAGAAGTGCCAACCTTTCTCCTGACCTATTTATATACAACCAGATCCCATTTATTTATCCAAACTGCAGCATGGACTTGAATTCAAAGAAGATTGCACATTCAATTTTGTTTTTGTATTTACACCTACATTTACCTTTTTAAAAAGTATATCTAGTGGTGCAATGATATGTGTTTGGTGTATGTTAGCTCTGAGACTCTGAACAATGGCTGATAGCAGACACTGAATACTCCCTCTGAGTGAGGAGGACTATATCTGCATGACTGAAGTGGAAGGCAGATGTATTGAGGATTTTAAATACTTGCACTTACTTCATTATAAGTCTTGATTTTATTTTTTGGTTTTAAATTATTTCAGAAAGGACAATTGATTTTTATTCATGTAAATGGACTGTATTTGTGATTTTCAGGAAAACGTTGAAAACTTTGAGCAGCTTTTGAGATCACTTGCACTAATTCAGAACTTCTTCTGAACTCTCTCTCTCTCTCTCTCTCTCTCATTCAGAACTCTCTCTCTCTCTCCTTCAGAACTCTCTTTCTCCTTCAGAACTCTCTAGCTCTCTCTCTCTCTCTCTCTCGCTCTCGCTCTCTTTCTCCATACGACAGGAACATCTTTTTCTCCCTCCTTTCTCACCACTCCTGATCATTTCTATTGCATGGTGCTTCTGTCTGTTAATTTTCTCGAATGTTCCTCTTTTTTTAGTAAATATTTATTGAAAAAATATTATATTATAATGCAGTAATGTGAATAAACTGCCGGCTGTTGTTCAAGATAGTTGTCTCATATTTGCTTAAATTAAAACAAATCAGCACAAACTCAAATTAAATAAAATAACACTAAATTTAATTACAATCCACTAAAATTAAATTGTACTATATTACATGACTCCACTCGCCGCACTCTCCATCAAAGCTCCCGTCCACAGGAGCAACAGTGATTATACCCGTATTTATGAGACCACACCCTCCTCCCACCCACCAAATCCCCGTGATCCCCGGACCACCACATACAGCCCTCGTGCCTCTATAAAGGCCCTAATCAGTACTGCCGACAGATCCATGTTGATGTAAATTAGAAAGGGCCGCCATGTCTTATAAAATTGCTCCATTCTGTGGTGCCCCATACTGTCAGGTAATCTTGTGGGACGTACTCCATCACAAGTCTGTGCCACCTTGAAAGACCTGGAGACTTTGCTGATATTCAATTCATTAGGATGTCCTTCCTCACACAATGTGAAAGAATGTTGAATAACCTCTTCCCGTGCTCACGCAAAGAGGGAAGTTTCGATCGTTCCCAAAAGGACAGACACCAGATCCTCCCAAACTTCCATTCCCAGGATTGTCTCCAGCTCATTCACTATGCCCCCCCCCGATCCACAGATCTTGTAACAGGACCAAAAGCAATGCGTAAGGATGTCAATACTGTTTTTACATTTGGGACATTTCGGGGAAGACCCTTTCTTAAACTTTGCTAACCTCTCTGGCTCCATTTGGGTCCTGGGGAGGATCTTCAATTGCATTGCTTGTGCCTTATTGTAGATTGATTTTTTTTTACATTCCCTCATACATTGTCCCACATTTCTGATGAGATTTCTTCCCTTACCTCCTGATTCCAAATCTCCCTGACTCTCTCCAATTCCCCCAAGGCATTCCCTCTCTGCAGATGATATGAGGTACTAACTGAAAGAGCCCCCTCATCGGAGCACTCTTCATTCTATATCCGACTTGTTGGGCTGGGTCAAGAACGTAGTCTTCTTCTGTATGTAATCCCTAACCTGGAAATATCGGAAAAGATCCCAATTAGGGATTTCGTATTTCTGACCTAATTTGCATGAACAGTAAATTTCTAAAGGGACATCTCACCTGCGAGGCCACTGCATCAAGCCACATCGACTTTGAGTCATTACGCACCTATTCAACTACACATAGCAACAGGGTGCTGCTTTGATACTCTTCAGATCTGGGAGGTCCACCACCCCCTCCATATCCTGCGGAAGTTGCAATTTGGTAAATTTAATTAAATTGCACCGACAGCGCAAAATAAATGACCCAAGCCATCCCACAAACCTCCGCAGCACCTGGTTGGGTAATAACAAAGGGAGCATCCTCACAGGATAGAACCACCAAGGAACAACATTCACTTTAATCAAGGCTATACGGCCGAGCCATGATCTGGGTATTCCCTCCCATCGCTGCAAGTCCTGCTTTACCCTCTCAAACAGTGACATAAGGTTAGCTCCATACAGTTGCGGGAAGTGAGGGGTAATAAAAATTCCCAGATCGGGAAAACCTTTCTGGGACCATCTAAAAGGAAACTCCATTCCATCCTCCAGTTTCAGTACCTGCACCAATCTCCCACAGGCAGGACTTCCGATTTTGGAAAATTTATGCTGTATCCTGAAAGGTTGATGAATAATTTAATTTTTTGTATTAGCTGGGGTAAGGGCTTTTCGGGGTTAGCTACAAACAGAAGGACATTGTCCACATTGAGAGTGATTTTTGTTTCCCCAACTCCCACCTTCGGTGCCGTTATTTCAGGGTCTTTTCAGACAGTCCCTGCCAGTGGTTCAAGCACCAAGGTAAACAGTAGGGGCAACAGGGAACATCCCTGTCAGCTGCCCCTCCCCACACCAAAATTACTCAATTTAACCCCATTCGTGATAACCGCCACCAATCAGGTCATACTCTCTACCTTTCTCAACCTCTCCCACCCACCACACAGCCCCAACACCCACACCAAAACGATCGAGAAGAGCAAAGAGATACGAGCGTTTTTTTCCACCCAATTAAAAGCCTTTTCTGCCTCCAGGGAGACCAGCAAACCCGGAATCATTCTCTGCTGACATAGTTGAACTATGTGCAATACCCGCCTGATATTGTTGGAGGAGCTGCGGCCTGTGATAAAACACATCTGCTCCTCTTTTATAAAAATGGGCAGCACCTTCTCCAGTCTCAGAACTGACACCTTTGATAGAATTTTGAAATCCACATTCAACAACGAGGTGGGTCTATACAATGCACAATCCTCAGGGTCTTTCCCTTTGTTTAAAGTAAGGGAGATATTAGCCTCTGTAAGAGAAGGTGGAAGACAGCCCTGGCCATAGGAATGACTATACAGCTCCAGCAGTGGTTCAGCTACATGCGTATGAACTCCTTGTAAAATCCACATGGGAATCTGTCTGGACCAGGTACTGTACCACCTTGGAGCTGCCTTAACGCCTCTTGCACCTCCTGTACTGTCAGAGGGAGGCCTGATCTGCATTTATACCAGGGAAGGCCAAGTTTTCAAAAAAGGATTCCATTCTCACTTCTCCATCCCCACAGCCCTCTGACCGGTGTAACCCGGCATAGAACGCCCGGAATCTGGCATCGATTTTCTTCAGTTCACGAGTGACATTGCCAGTTCTCTCCCTGATAAACACAATGGACTGCGGAGCACTTTCCTTCCTAGCCAGGTAAACCAGGGATCTACCTCACTTATCCCCATATTCAAACAGCCTTTGCTTTGCAAAGGACACCCCTCTCTTTTCCACTTGTGTGAGCGCTGAGTCCAGAGCAGCCCGGAGAGCCATGACCCGTTGTAATCTGATCCCAGGTGGTCTGGGGTAATATGCCGATTTGGCTGCCTTCAGCCGGGCCTCAAGTATCAGCTGCTGCTGTCCTCTCTGCCTCCTTCTCATTGTCAAGTGTGAAATAATCAAACCCCTTAAGAATGCTTTGGTGGTCACCCAGAGCACTGATGGGTTACTGGCCATAGCCCAATTGATGTCCCAAAATACCTTGAACTCCCTTGTGATACGCTGTACAGAGTTGACATCCTTCAACAGAAACGGATTTGTGCGACATTGTTGTGTGTCTACTCCACTACCTTTGGTCTTAACACCTAAATATACTGCCAGATGGTTCGAAATAGTTACGTCCCCAATCCTGCAGGCTAACACCAAGTCCAAACAAGCCGATGGAACAAAGAACATTTCAATTCTTGTGTGGCACTTGGGCAGGTTGGAGTAAAAGGTAAAGTCCCTCCCATTTGGGTGGGGGCACCTCCACACATCCACCAATCTCAACTCCTCACACAAGTCCACTAACTGCCTAGTCTGCAGAGGTGTACCCGACAGCCCCCTTTGCATCCTGTCCACCCCAGGGTCCATGAGACATAGGTCTCCTCCTATAAACATACAGCGCACCCCAAGAGCCATTAACTTAAAGACTGCATTAATTAAAAATTTGAGAGGATGTGCCGCGGGACAGTAAACGTTCAGGATGCCATACTCTTCTCTTTGTACCACAGCCTTGAGAATAATGAACCATCCATGCTCATCCTTGGTTTGATCGATCACCTGAAATGGGAGGTTCCTTCGTACCAATATGGCCACTCCTCTGCATTTGGAGTTGAAAGAGGAGAAGAATACCCTATCATATCTCACCCCCCATCCCCCCACCCCCCGTTGTAACTTCAGATGTTCCCTGTCAGTCAAAAGCATATCTTGCAGTGGAGCGATGTCAACCCTTCCCTTTTTAAGATTTGTGAGCACCTTTTTCCTTTTAATGGGGGAATGACTCCCCGTTATATTCCAGGTGCACCACCTGAACAGATCACTAGCCATGACCCCACACTGCAGCCCGCAGTCCCCCCGAGAGGAAGGAGCCCATTCAATATGCAACGAGTGGGAAAGAAACAACACAGACTTTATCAAATCTTAAGCCAATTTCGACAAACACCACCAAAACAACTTAAGACTAAAATTGGGGCCTTGAAGACAGATATAGGGGAATATATTACGGAGAACAAAGAAATGGCAGAAGAATTGAATTGGTACTACAGATCAGTGTTCACTGGGGAAGACACAAACAATCTCCCTGAGGTAACAGTGGCTGAAGGACCTGAACTTAAGGGAATTTACATTTGCCAGGAATTGGTGTTGGAGAGACTGTTAGGTCTGAAGGTTGATAAGTCCCCGGGGTCTGATGGTCTACATCCCAGGGTACTGAAGGAAGTGGCTCGAGAAATTGTGGAAGCGTTGGTGATTATTTTCCAGTTTTCGATAGATTCAGGATCAGTTCCTGCGGATTGGAGGGTGGCTAATGTTGTACCACTTTTTAAGAAAGGTGGGAGAGAGAAAGCAGGAGATTATTGACAAGTTAGTCTGACCTCAGTGGTGGGAAAGATGCTGGAGTCTATTGCACAGGATGAAATTACGAAACATCTGGATAGTAATAACAGGATAGGTCATAGTCAGCATGGATTTATGAAGGGGAAATCATGCTTGACTAATCTTCTGGAATTTTTTGAGGATGTAACTCTGAAGATGGACGAGGGAGATGCAGTAGATATAGTGTACCTGGACTTTCAGAAAGCTTTTGATAAAGTCCCACATAGGAGGTTAGTGAGCAAAATTAGGGTGCATGGAATTCAGGGCAAAGTACTAACTTGGATTGAAAGTTGGTTGGACGACAGGAGACAAAGAGTAGTGATAGATGGCCCAAATTTGGAATGGCAGACAGTGACCAGTGGGGTACCGCAGGGATCAGTGCTGGGACTGCAGGTTTTCACAATATATATTAATGATATAGAAGATGGTATCAGTCATAACATTAGCAAATTTGCTGATGATGCTTACCTGTGTGGCACAGTGAAATGTGAGGAGTATGTTAGGAGATTACAGGGTGACCTGGACAGGTTAGGTGAGACAGGTTAGGTCAGATGCATGGCAGATGCAGTTCAATGTGGATAAATGTATGGTCATCCACTTTGGTGGCAAGAACAGGAAGGCAAATGGAATCGATTTAGGTAAAGGGGCAGTACAAAGAGATCTGGGTGTTCTTGTACACCTGTCAATGAAGGTAAGCATGCAGGTACAGCAGGAGTGAAGAAGGCTAATAGCATGCTGGCCTTCATAACAAGAGGGATTGAGTATTGAAGCAAAGAGGTTCTTCTGCAGCTGTACAGGGCCCTGGTGAGACCACACCTGGACTATTTTGTGCAGTTCTGGTCTGCAAACTTGAGGAAAGACATTCTGGCTATTGAGGGAGTGCAGCGTAGGTTCACGAGGTCAATTCCTGGAATGGCAGGACTACCTTACGCTGAAAGACTGGAGCAACTGGGCTTGTATACCCTTGAGTTTAGAAGGCTGAGAGGGGATCTGATTGAGACATATAAGATTATGAAAGGATTGGATACTCTGGAGGCAGGAAACATGTTTCCGCTGATGGGTGAGTGCCAAACCAGAGGACACAGCTTAAAATTACGGGGTAGACCATTTAGGACAGAGATGAGGAGAAACTTCTTCACCCAGAGAGTGGTGGCTGTGTGGAATGCTCTACCCCAGAGGGCAGTGGAGTCCCAGTCTCTGGATTCGTTTAAGAAAGAGTTGGATAGAGCTCTCAAGGATAGTGGAATCAAGGGTTATGGAGATAAGGCAGGAACAGGATACTGATTAAGGATGATCAGCCATGGTCATATTGAATGGTGGTGCAGGTTCGAAGGGCAGAATGGCCTACTCCTGCACCTATTGTCTATTGTCTATTGTCTAAAAATCTAACCACTACTCCTAATGTCAACAAATAAACACAAAAAACACAAATTTCCAGAGATCCACCCCTTGACCATAGGGGCTATTCACTCCCAACCTCACAACCATCCCAGCACCTTCCAGTTAAGGCCGCACCCCAAACCCAAGCAAAGGAAAAAAATAACATATTATTTCCACTCCGACAAGTTAACAACGGACACCCATCCCTCCCCCTCCTCATCTCAACCCCACACATCTTTACATCAAAGGATTAACCACCCTCACCCAGCAAATCAGAACAATAGAGTAATTAAAAACCACCAAACAGATAGAATATAAAACATACCAGATCTCCCACTGAAGCAATACCAAGCCTACAAAGTGTGAGATCCCAAAAGGGAAAAGATCAAAGAGAGAAGATTTTTAAAAACTACATTATGCCATTGTCCACACGCCTCTTTTCCTTCTTCCTTCTCGGTCAAAGTCTATCATTTCAGCGAATTCAAGAGTTCTTTTACTTTTTCTGTCGAGTTGAAGTTGTAGACAGCTCCCCCATAACTGAGACGTCGCACCGCCGGGTACCTCAGAGAGTATTCAATGTTTAATTTTGTTTTCTTGACATCATCAAAGATCTTTCTTTTCTTAATTATGGCCCCAGAAAAGTCATGAAAAACATTATTTTCAAACCTTTATAAGCCAAAGCCTGTGGATCCCTTCCCAGTCTTCTGGCTGTTTCTATTATTAAATGCTTTTCCTTGTGATGCTGGAGTCGTGCTGGGCCGGCCCAGACCTACACATCTCGATGCGGTGGACCCACTCCACACTCACCCGGCCCGACTTGATCTCCAGGCCAAGCAACTCCAGAGGCCACCTCTTGAGGAAATCAACAAGGTTTTCACCTTCTACATGCTCAGGTAAGCGCAAGATCTGTTGATTTTTCTCTGACCTTGATTTTCGAGGTCGTCTACTTGTTCCTTCAAGGCCCGCCCCTTGGAGCTCTCCATTGTGGCCTCCAAGGCTTCGTTAGTAAATTCTGTTGCTGCACTGAACTGAAGGGCGCTGCCACAGAGTTTGAGGTAACGGCTGCGGGCGTGCCCGACATAGTAGGGGAGTGCCCTGCCTGATGCACTCCTCTAGCTCCCTTTCCTTTAGATGTCTTCATTTCGGCTTCAGATCTTCCCAATCCTAATTTAAAGGGGCTCTAGGTTCTCTACTGACTTTCTACTATAAACATTTGTCAGGGGAGACTAACAATGGGGGGAGGGGTAGGAACCCACCTTGCCTGGGGTATGGCACAGAGCCCAACACACCAGACTGTTCAGACTGCTGCCATCTTGAATCTCCTACACCCACTCTCTACTGATCACATCCTCAAAAACTTCCAGAAGATGTGCCAGGCCTCATTTCCCTTTAGTAAATCTGTGATGACTTTGACCGATTCTGTCACTGCTTTCCAAATGCTCAGTTATTATATCTTTAATAACTGACTCCAGCGTTTTCCTCATGTCTAATTCCTCATTTGCACTCTCCCTCCTTTTATTAAAAAGTGGAGTTACATTGGATACTGTCCAGTCCATTGGAACTCTGTCAAAGTCAACAGAATGTTGGTCACTTTCCACTAATGGGTCCACTATTTTGACACTCACTTTCTGAAGTACTCTGGGATGTAGAGCATCAGGCCCTGGGGACACATTAAGTTTTGATACCATCAGTCTCCCCAAGACCATTTCCTGACTAAAAAGGATTACCTTCAGTTCCTCCTTCACACGTGACTCTCTGTCCCCCTGCATTTCCTTTCAATAGGATGTATATCCTTGGAAATTTAGTCCCCAGCCCTGGTCCCCTTGCAGCCATGTTCCTGCACTGCAGGCTCATTTACCTTGTTTCATATACTCGATGCATCTAAGTACTGCACTCTCAGTCATGCATTACCTGCTTCCTTCTCATAGTTATCTCCTTTAGAAATCATAGAATCCCTACAGTGTGGAAGCAGACCATTCAGCCCAGACTGACCCTCCAAGACGTATTCCACCCATCCTACCATTCCCATGGATAATCCTCCTATCCTACACATCTTTGTGACAATGGGAGGAAACTCAAGTGGACACGGGGAGAATGTATAAACTCCACACAGACAGACAGTTGGAATTGAGTCTGAGACTCCGGAGCTGTGAGACAGCAGTGCTAACCACTGATGCACCATTCCACCCTGCGGGGCCTCAAGTTCAATTCCTGATCCTTTCCATACTCTCCATCCTATTACTTGGTCTGGATACTTTAATAAAGTGTCCTGAGCCCCTACCTTCTTCAAACAGTTTAAATTTCTTGAAGCTTGATTTACCTTAGCTTGTGTGGGACCACTTTGTCTGCATTATTCTGAATGGGTCATGCATTAAGAGACAAAGCCTTTAAGTTTGTTCTAGTATTGAGCTTCCCTACACTTTTAAGTTTCCTTAGTACAATATGACATTTACAATATTCCAACCCTTCCTTTTATTTCCTGGTAACAATCAATCCCGTCACTACCCAGTAATCCTCCCTTCTCCTTTAACTTACATTTTCTCATTCTCTATCCAACTCTTCCAGTTACTTTCTCTTTGAATCGTATTCAGGCTGATATTTATCCCTGAACAAACATCACTCAAAATGTTCCTTGGTTCATTGTTGCTTGTGGGATCTTGCTGTGCACAATCCAGCTTGCACATTTCCTATATGACAACAACAACCATATTTCAAACAAGCCCCACACTGTCTGCAAATGTCTTGAGGACAGCATGAATCTTTCTTTTCATTGGATGAACTGGGAGTCTTTCAGATGTGAAAGATGCCGTTCCAATGTTGTACAGTCCTCCTCCTGACAAAGTTCCTGCTTTGTCCCTTTTTTTTTGAATGGGTCTCATACATTCCTTCATTCTCTTGTTCTTACGGTGATTATCAACATCACTGGGATTTCCTTGACTTCATTTGATGCATTTTATCCTGTCAGCTCTTTGCTTTCACCCCTGCATTTCGTCTTTCAGCCCAGTTTTACCAAGTCACTGCTCAGTTCAGTAAAATGGTTTGTTCCCAAATGAAAACTTTTACACTTGTTGCACGGTTCTCCATTCCCATCCCTACCCTCAGTCTCACTGAGTTCTGATCCCTGTCACTGAAATGCTTCCCCATTGATAGCCCTTCCAGCTGCCCACATTCATTCTCTAAGCAATGGTCCAAAACTGTCCCTTTTCTTTCACCATCACCTTCTCAGGGGCAATTAGGGATGGGTAATAAATGCTGGCCGTGCCAGTGACACATCCCAAGAAGCAATTTTTAAAAATCCCTGTCCTTTTATGGGGTTTGTTAGGTATTGGATACAAGTGTTCAAACGGATTGTTTTACCAGTGAATGTTCAGAGAGTTGAAATCAGTTTGAATGGCAGGGATTAAAATTGTTTCTCTTGTCTTTCAGGCCGTGAGAACTCTCAGCCCAAGCTGACCCTGCTGCCCCCCTCCCCGGAGCAGGTCAATGCCAAGGGCACTGCCACCCTGGTGTGCCTTGCCAATCACTTCTATCCTGATGAGCTGGAGGTGCAGTGGAAGAAGGACGGTGCAGTCATTTCGGACGGGGTTCAGACCAGCAACTACCTGCGAGCTTCGGACAGCACCTACAGTGTCAGCAGCCTGCTGACCCTCTCTGGGTCTGACTGGGAGTCCGACGCTCACTTCTCTTGTGCCCTCACCCATGTGACCCTCCCCTCTCCCCTCAGCAAGAGCATCAGGAGATCAGAATGTGTATAGAGTGTTCAAGACAGTCCACAGAGGAGACACAACTTTCAATAGAACTGGACTGAGCTGGTAGGTCAAAAGTCATTGTCAGCACTGAATTTCAATTCTCTTCCTTCTCAGGACTGGCTCAGAGACACTTCTGAGGTTCAAGGGTTAAGGCAGGTCATTGCGATCATCAAAAAGAAGCTTTACTCTGTATCAAACCCCATGCTGTCCCTGTTCTGGGAGTGTTTGACTGGGGCAGTGATGTCCTGTGATGCCAACTCAAACCTCTCGAAAATGCTGAAGACTGTCAGCTGTACAAAACAATGTGAACCTCAGAAGTCTCTGCTTCAGTAAACCAGATCTCCTTCCTGCTCAGCTGCCAGTTCCAAGTTCAGGTTTTGTCACTGTTTAAAGGGACAGGATTCTCATGTTATTGAGAAAATCTCCACAAGTGTTTTCCTCAAGCTCCATTGTGGCTGTGAATTTGTGCAGCTTCCTCTGTCTGGGCTGTTAATTGCTGACTGTTTTCTGTCAATGTCAATCTGGAAAAGGGAATAAAGATGAAGAAGATTCAGTCTCTGTCTCTGTGTGCTTTGGGAATGGCACGAGCTGAAGCCTCAGGGAAAGGGTGTGTGAAGTGTTAACCTCCACCCTCACGGCCTGGAGAAAGAGGGGGAGAATCGAGGGGGCAATGGGGTCCCCGGAGCAGGAGGGCAATGCTACCATTGTGTCCAGAAGGGGCACTTTCAGCAGGAATGCAGGGCCTCAAGGAAATCTTTCCCAATAGATGGGGAAAAGAAGGAAGGCAGGAGGGGACAATGGGGAACACAATAATCTGATGGAAATTCTCCATCAACCCTCACCCATCCCTTAGGCACAGCAAGATCACAAGCCAAGAAATTCAAATCAACTGTTTAGGAGCCAGAGCCACTGGGAACCCTGTATTGATGAATATGACCGGCAGGATCTTGTTACTCAGAATCACAATTCCACAGGGTTTGGGAAATAAATATTCTATAAATTAAACCTGGGTTTTCTTTCCTCTTCCAATGAGATGGAATTGCGCCGTGTCCCTGGAGTCAGATTGAGAATGTTCAGTCTGGGAGAGTCTGGGAATCACGGCTGGGGAGGGAAGTCAATGATAAACTGGTTCCACTTTTTGCTGTCATATTCTGTAGCCCCTGGACCACCTCAGCGGGGATCATCCAGGGCTCAGGGTGGATTCCAGAGCAGCTCATTGTCCTGACTGTTGTGTTCCTCAGTCCACATGTGGCTCCAGCAATCTCACTCCATGGCTCTAGTATCAATGGGAACCCATGGGGTTGAAATCTTATCCAAACAGACCCTCACACAGTGGGGAGGCTACTCAGAAACCCCTTGGATTCAGTCCCAGATTCTATCGTGGCTCTTTCATTCAGACACAGCATTAGCACACCAACACCACATTCAGAGGGCAATCCTGAGATGGGGCAAGTTTGGTTCTTGATTCCAATGTGAGGAAATGGGGGCTGTGTGTGAACTGTCCTACCTCAAACTGTAGCTGGGGGGGAGGGGGGATACTTTATAATGAAGAATAGTCACTGATGTCAGAATAAAGTCAGGTGTTGATGGGAGTGAGGAATATCTCAGTGATCTGTCTCCAGAATCCACAGACTACACACATACTTCTGTCAGACCCTGAAGTCTTAGTGAGCAGCTCATCGACATCCAATATTTCTCCACCCTTCCCAGAAAAGGAGAAATATTCTCTGTCTGAGTGATTCCTTGGGCAGGGCATTTTAAAAAGGGCTGTGGGAAGAGAACTGTTGCCTCTCAATGACAAAGCCAATGGAAGGATGTGGAGCTGGCACTGTGAAACGGTAGGGCGCAGAGGATGACACCAGAAGCAATTCAATGTTGTCACTCTCTGCTTTCCAATTGCTGAACTGGAAATAATTACTTTTCATGCACAATTTGCACACTCGAGTTTGATCCACTTGTCTTTCTTGCTTTGCTTCTTTTGACTTCATTCTGTGGGTAAGTTCCATCAAAACCCAGCCTCCTCACACTCATCCTGGCCCCTGAAAAGATTAGAGACAAAAAACCCCTGCAAACTCTGGAATCCAAGGTTGACAAGCAGGAGGCTGGGAGAACACAGCAAGCCAGGCAGCATCAGGAGGTGGAGAGGTCAATGTTTTGGCTGTAACCCTCCTTCAGGTCTGGGGAGGGGTGTTGGGAGAGCAGCAGATAAAGGGGGTGGGAGGGATGAATCCTGATGCATCTCTCCCATCGACCAATCAGGTCACACTCTCTGCCTTTCTCAACCTATCCCTACCTCACCACCCTGCTCCCCCCCCCCCCCACAAACCCATTTATCTGGAGCTCCCCCAACACGCACTCCCAGTCCTGAAGAAGGGTAACACCCAAAACATCGACCTGTGAAGAGATTAGACAGAGAAGGTTGGATTGCAACAAGAGTCGCAGGTATTTCATACCTCGTTTCATTGAATCAAACCATCGAGCCCATCAGTCCTGAAAACAGATTCCAACATTGAAGTCACATTTGCTGGTTGTAAATATAAATCTCTCTCAGTCTGAAAGAAGAAAGCTTTCAACTGAGAAATGAGTGATCTTAACCCAGATCCTGAACAACAGCACAACAGAATGGAGTGATATAAATCAGAAACAGTATAAATTTAGGGCGGCCTACATGCTGCAGCTCGCACTAAGTGCAGCCAGCACAGAGGGGAATGCTGGGACGTTTGGTCAGTGTGGTAGTTTGGTGAATTCAGAGAAGGAGTCTACCTTTGCTTTTCCAAACTGATTTGGAACTGTCACTTCAGCTGCTGGGAGCCTGCACACGCACTTGGTTTGAATGAGACAAAGTGATAAACAAGAGAATAGGAGTCTGGTAAGCAGATCAGCTGGGAATTGTTCAGTATGAGGGACTGTCTAAGTAGACTGTCTCAGGACATGTCCATTAGGGAAGGTTAACAAAATGGAAAGTACTGAAACTTCAAAACAGACTGAAGACAATGACTGGTTTAATGAAGGAATGGATATTTTTCATTTGTCAGTGAGAATTGAAATGATTCAGGGTAAAGACATATGAAGTGAATGTACAAAACTACGGGAACTCTCACACACAGTGGGTTTGGATTGGAGGCTGAGTTGAAAAAAAAAGGAGGGCCAGAGATACCTGGAGACTTTGTTCCAGCAGGAAGTTATAGGCCTCAGGACCGCACAGTTCAATTCCACGTGTAGTAAGGGGCAGGAGGGTATGACACACGAGGGAAGCAGATGGGGGTTGGAGAATACAGTGGGACAGGAAAACCCCTCACTCTTCTAAACCCCACTGAGAATAAGGCCAGCCTTTCCAATCCTTCCTCATCACACAGCCCACTCATTCCAGGGATCAATCAGGTAAAACTCCTCTGAACCACCTCCAATGCATTCATGTTCTTCCTTCAATCAGGAGATTAAAACTATACACAATAATTGAGATGTCGTCACACCAACGTCCAGGAATAACTGAAACATCACAGTCTCACTTTCTGGTCCTTAAGCAGTTGCTTGCTCCTCCTGCAGAATGTGGCAGGTGAGAGAAATGACACACATCGCCGCTGGCTACATCTGCGGGAAGTGCACCCAACTCCGGCTCCTTGAAAACCGTGTTAGGGAATTGGAGCTGGAGCTGGACGAACTATGGATCATTCAGGAGGCTGAGGTGGTAATTGAGAGGAGTTACCAGCAGTTGGTCACTCCTGAGTCTCAGGATAAAGATAGATGGGTTACAGTCCAGGGGAGGAAAGGGGACAGACAGACAGTGCAGAGATCCCCTGTGGACATTGCCCTCAGCAATAAGTATATCGTTTTGGATACTGCTGGGGGGGAATGACCTACTAGAGGAAAGCCATAGCAGTCAGTTCCCTGGCACTGAGCCTGACACTGTCGCCCAGAAGGGAAGGGGGCAGAATAGAAAACGCTAATGGGAGGAGACTCAATTGTTAGGAGAATTGACAGGAGATTTTGTTGTCAGGATCGGGATTCCCGGAAGGTATGTTGCCTCCCTGGTGCCAGGGTCTGGGACGTCTCTGATCGGGTATATAAGATTCTGAAAGGAGAGGGCGAACAGCCAGAAATTGTGTTACATATTGGCACCAATGATATAGCCAGGACAAGGATCGAAGGTATAAAAAATGATTTCAGGGAGTTAGGGTGGAAGCTGCAGAGCAGGACGAACAGAGTAGTGTTCTCGGGTTTACTACCGGTGACACGAGATAGTGAGGCGAGGAACAGGGAGTGGGCACAGCTTAACATGTGGTTGTGCAGCTGGTGTAGGAGGGAGGGCTTCAGATATGTAGATAAGTGGGATGCGTTCTGGGGAAGGTGGGACCTGTACAAGAACGATGGGTTGCATCTGAACTAGAAGGGGAGGAATGTCCTGGGTGGAAGCCTTGCTCAAGTAGTTCAGGAGGGTTTAAACTAGTACGGCAGGGAGGGTGGGAACCTGAGCTGTATACCGGTGGTGAGAGTTGATGGAGATGAGGCAATAGCAAGAGGTAGCGCAGCCTGTAGGAAAGAACCAAGTGTGTTTGCTTTAATGCAAGGTGTATCAGGAATAAAAGTGATGAGCTTAAAGCATGGATCAGTACCTGCTGCTATGATGTTGTGGCCATAACAGAGACGTGGGTTTCTCAGGGGCAGGAATGGTTGCTGAATGTTCCAGGGTTTAGAACAGTTAAAAAGAATAGGGCGGGGGGGAAGAGGAGGGGATGTAACTCTGCTAATCAGAGAGGCTATCACAGCTACAGAAGCTTCCATTGTCGAGGATGGTCTGCCTACTGAGTCAGTATGGGTGGAAATTAGGAACAGTTAGGGAGCAGTCACCTCATTAGGGGTTTACTACAGGCCCCACAATAGCAGCAGGGAGATTGAAGAAAACATAGGTCGGCAGATTTTGGAAAAGTGTGAATGTAGTCGGGTTGTTGTAATGGGTGACTTTAACTTTCCCAATGTTGATTAGATTACATTACAGTGTGGAAACAGGCCCTTCGGCCCAACAAGTCCACACCGACCCACCGAAGCGCAACCCACCCATACATTTACCCCTTACCTAACACTACGGGCAATTTAACATGGCCAATTCACCTGGCCTGCACATCTTTGGACTGTGGAGGAAACCGGAGCACCGGAGGAAACCCACGCAGACACAGGGAGAACGTGCAAACTCCACACAGTCAGCCGACTGAGGCGGGAAATGAACCCGGGTCTCAGGTGTGTGAGGTAGCAGTGCTAACCACTGTGCCACCGTACTGCCTATTGATTGGAACCTCCTTCGAGCAGATGGTTTGGAAGGAGCTGTTTTAGTAAGGTGTGTTCAGGAGAGTTTCCTAACTCAGAACATTGACAGGCCGACGAGGAGAGAGGCTATTTTGGATTTGGTGCTTGGCAATGAGCCAGGGCAGGTGTCAGATCTTGCGGTGGGAGAGCATTTTGGTAATAGTGACCACAACCGCCTCGCATTCTACCTAGCTATGGAGAAGGAGAGAAGCAGGTACAATGGGAGGATACTTAATTGAGGAAAAGGAAACTATGATGCTATGAGACTTGAGTTGGGAAGCATGGACTGGGAGCAATTGTTGCATGGAAAGGGCATTATAGACATGTGGAGACGGTTTAAGGAACAGTTGTTGCGAGTGATGCATAAATGTGTTCCTCTGAGAGAGGCAAAAAGGGTTAAGATAAAGGATACTTGAATGACGAGAGCGGAGCAGCTTCTTGTCAAAAGAAAGAAGGCAGCTTACGTAAGGTAGAGGAAGCTAGGGTCTCGCTCAGCTCTAGAGGATTACAGGCAGGCGAGGAAGGAGTTCAACAATGGTCTGAGGAGAGCCAGGAGGGGGCACAACAAAGGCTTGGCAGCAAATATTAGGGAGAATCCAAAGGTATTTTACACATATGTCAGGAATAAGAGAATGATCAAAGAAAGAATAGGGCCGATCAGGGATTGCATAGGGAACTTGTGTATAGAGTCTGAGGAGGTAGGGAAAGCCCTAAATGAGTTTTTTGCTTCTGTCTTTACTGAAGAAAAGGACCTTGTAGTGAATGAACCCATTGAGGAGCAGGTAAGCATGCTGGAACGGATAGAGATTGAGGAAGCTAATGTGCTGAAAATTTTGGCAAGCATTAAGATTGACAAGTCGCCAAGGCCAGACCAGACTTTGTCCTCGGCTGCTTTGGAAGCAAGAAATGTGATTACTTCGCCGATTGCGAAGATCTTTGCATCCTCGCTCTCCACCGGAGTCATACCTGGAACTGGAGGGATGCAAATGTAATTCCTCTCTTCAAGAAAGGAAATAGGGAAATCCTCAGCAATTATAGAACAATCAGTCTCACGTTCTGTTGTCTGCAAGGTGTTAGAAAGGATTCTGAGGGATAGGATTTATGACCATCTGGAAGAGCATGGCTTGATTAAATGCAGTCAGTACGGCTTTGTGAAGGGCTGGTCATACCTCACGAATCTTATTGAATTCTTTGAGGATGTTCCTGGACAAGTTGATGAGGGTCGAGCGGTAGATGTGGTGTATATGGACTTCAGCAAGGCATTTGATAAGATTCCCCATGGTAGGCTCGTTCATCAGGTCATACAGGGACGTTTAACTGTCTGGATACAGAATTGGCTGGTCGACAGAAGGCAGCGAGTGTGTCGTGGAAGGATAGTATTCTGCATGGAAGTCAGTGGTGAGTGGTGTTCCACGGGGCTCTGTTCTTGGGCCTCTACTCTTTGTAATTTTTATTAATGACTTGGATGAGGAGATTGAAGGATGGGTTAGCAAGTTTGCAGATGACACAAAGGTTGGAGTTGTCATTGACAGTATAGAGGACAGTTGTAGGCTGCAGCGTGACATTGAAAGGATGCAGAGATGGGCTGAGAGGTGGCAGATGGAGTTCAACCTGGATAAATGTGAATTGAAGCATTTTGGAAGGTCGAACTTGAAAGTTGAGTACAGGATTAAAGAAAAGATTCTTGGCAGTGTGGAGGAACAGCGGGATCTTGGTGTGCAGGTACATAGATCCCTTAAAATTGTCACCCAAGTGGACAGGTTGTTAAGAAAGCATATGGTGTTTTGGCTTTCATTAACAGGGGGATTGAGTTTAAGAGCCATGAGATCTTGTTGCAGCTCTATAAAACTTTGGTTAGACCGCACTTGGTATATTGTGTCCAGTTCTGGTCGCCCTATTATCGGAAAGATGTGGATGCTTTGGAGAGGGTTCAGAGGAGGTTTACCAGGATGCTGCCTGGAATGGAGGGCTTATCTTATGAAGAGAGGTTCACTGAGTTCGGACTTTTATCATTGGAAAAAAGAAGGAAGAGAGGGGACCTAACTGAGATGTACAAGATAATGAGAGGCATTGACAGAGTTGATAGCCAGAGACTTTTTCCCAGGGCAGAAACTGTTAACACGGGGAGTCATAGTTTTAAGCTGTTTGGCGGAAAGTATATAGAGGGGATGTCAGAGGCGGGTTCTTTACGCAGAGAGTTGTGAGAGCATGGAATGAGTAGCCAGCAGCAGTTGTGGAAGTGAGGTCATTGGGGATATTTAAGAGACTGCTGGACATGCATATGGTCACAGAAATTTGAGAGTTCGTACATTAGGTTCAGCTCACATGACGATCAATGGTCGGCACAACATTGTGGGCTGAAGGGCCTGTTCTGTGCTGTACTGTTCTATGTTCTATGTTCAAAGCATGCCAACTCATACTTTTACCAGCCATTTTACTGTCCATCTTTAATTGTCACGGACAAGGTGCTGCTAAGCTGAGTTCTTGAACCCCTACAGTCTGTGTGCTGGAAGTAGACCCAAAATGCCTTTAGGAAGAGAATTCCAGGATTCTGACCCAGTGATGATGTAGAAACAGTGTTATATTTCCAAATCAAACTGGTGAATGTCTTGGGGGGGATCTTGCTGCAGTGAAGTTCCCATGTATCTGCTGCCCTTGTCCTTGATTTAAATGTCATGGGTTTGGAAGCTGTTGTCTCAGGATCTTTGGTGAATCTCTGCAGTGCATCTTGTAAATCGAACACACAGCTGTTACTGAACGTCAGTGTGGAGGGACTGGATGTTTTGGATGTGGTGCCAATCAAGCAGGCTAAACTTTTTTTCAGCAAAATTTAAATAAAATAATATAAAACAAATAAAATTAAATAAAATATAATTTTGCTGCCTTTTTGATAAAACATCACTGCACCCAAAAAGCTAACTCCTCCTCTCCCCACCGAGACTGCACCTGTTCCCTTACTCCAGCATTGTGCTTCTATTTGAGATTTGCAGTATTTTTTTGGTTTTGTATCTGTTTTAATGCCATTGGTTATAAGAGAAGCATTGGCCAGCACACTGGGAAGAGTTTCCCTGAGACGGTCACAACGCCCTTATATTCACATCGACCTGAGACGGCAGTGGTTTAACCGATCATCCAGCAGATGGCATCTTTGTCTTTGCCAGCCTCAGGATATTGCTCCAGTGTCTGGAGTGGGGCTTGAAACCTGCAGGTTCAGGTGACGGTGTTACCACTGAGGCCGTCTATTCTTTCCTGGGATGTGGGGGTCACTGGCAAAACTAGCATTTGTTCTCCATCTCTAACTGCCCTGAAACTGAGTGGCTTGTTCGGCCTTTCAAATGGCAGGTAAGGGTCAGCCACATTGCTGGAGTCCTGGGAGAGTCAGACTTCTACAATTGGTCGACAAGAACAAGGCCCTTTGGCCCAATGAGCCAAAGCCAGTCAAACATCCACCTCACCATTCTAATTCCATGTTCCAGCACTTGGCCTGTAGCCCTGTATGCCTTGGCATCACAGCTGCACATTGAAACATTTCAATGTTATGGGAGGGTTTCTGCCTCAACTACCCTTACAGGCAGTGAGTCCCCAGACTGCCACCACCCTCTGGGTGAAAATGTGTTTCCTTATGCTCCCTCTGAAACTTCGGCCATTTATCTTTAATCTGTACCTCTCCGATCATTGATTATAATATAACCCCATGTCACCAAGTCTCCCTTCATTGACACATGAACAGTCCTTGACTGTAATGCCTCAGAGAGAGTCAGGCACTGGAGGCTCGGGGTCTCTGACACTCAGCCTGTTTATATCAGTGAGGATTCTCCCTGTTATATCCTCATAACGATTTGAGTTTTCCTTGTGATACCCAGTTGGGAATTTTAATGGCACCGAATCTTCCACACACGCCCACCTATCTTGATGCTCACCCTTCTTCCCATTTTCTTCTCCCCTCTGAGTTGATTCCATTTCAGTAGAGTCTGTGATAATTCCACAGAGGATGTGTTTGAGAAACTGCCATAGGGAAGCTCCCAGCCCTTCAACAGAAGGAAGGCCAATGTTTACAGCAAGCCTGGACTGTGCCCTTGTGTACCTTGTCTGAAGGATTCCGTCTGATCTGTCAGCCTCCCTCACAGTCTGATAACCATCTCGGACATTGGAAGGAAATGCCCAGGATGCAGGATAACATGGCGCAAAAAAAACCTTTGGCTGAAGCTTCAGTGTTTGCCTTCGGTGTGCATTTTCACTTGCTCACTGCTCCCCTTTTACATAAAAATGTGGAAAGAACTCTTGTTGATGCAGTTTTTAAAATCATCGCAGAATAGTCAAAGCTGTGAGCATAGAGCAGTCACATTCATAGACAAGATGGTAAGGCCCCACAGACAGTAAATGAATAACAAAACAAATGTGTGTTGGTGGCACGAGTTGAATTTTGAGCAGGGCCCCCGAGGGAATCTCCTCAGAATGGGATCTTGTCGAGCCCCCTGAGGTGGGGTTGGGGATGGTCGGGGTGTGGTGGTGATGGAGTCTCAAATGATGGTGCCAGAGACTGTGCAACTTGTAGCAGTGCACCACAGTCTCAGCCTGGAATCTGTTCTCTCATTTCTGAGGTGGCTTTCAATCCGATGACCATTTTGACTATGGGCCAGGAGCATTGTCCATGGAGTCACGGTCAATAACAATGTAAACTGTGTAGCTCTGAAAGCCTGAGTCTGCATCTCAGCTCGGGATCATATCAGCTCATTCATCAAATCTGTTTCTGCCCCTCTGCAGGCTGACCAGGCTGCCGGTGCCTTTCCAACACTCCCACGTTTCCTCTTGTGTCACAGCTCATTCTCCTGAGGGATAGTTTGCTCGGAGTCGAAAAGTGTGGTGCTGGAAAAGCACAGCAGGTCAGGCAGTTGTGCTCAGGCCGAGGACATGATCTTGTCCCTCCTTCAGATCCTCTTCGGGAAACTCATGGCTCACCACTGCCCTCTGCAGGACAGTGAGGAAGGGCAACAAGCAAGGATGGAGATGGGGACGCGAAGCCTGAAGTGCTGCTCTCTGCAGTTTGGCGGGCACGCTTTGAGAACCGTTTGTTAGATCTTTGAGTATAATTCAATTTGTTGTTGATTCCAGTGCTCATCCGAAGGACACTCGACCTTTCAATCTGACAAACCAGGTTCACCCATGTCATGGCTCAGTTTCTGGCTAAGGCTCCAGTCTTTCAAGGAGATGAATTCAAGCCTCACCAGTTTGATCATTTGAACTGTATGCCATTTATTTTGATTTCTCCAGGGATGGGGTAGACGTTGACGTGTCGGTTATTTGTTTCCCTTCCTGAATTGTCCTGGAGAGGGCGGTATTGAACCATGTAATTTCAGGGAAGCAACTGACAGGTCATTTCTACTGGAATCGACTGGAATGACTGTGGGTTTACTCATGGCTAATGGAAGGAGTCGTTACCCATAATCCTCAGTCGCAGTGCAAGTACTCTATAGTTACCAGAAGGAGGTTGTTTCACTGTGTCCAAACAATACAAAATCAGAAGTCACACAACACCAGGTTCTAACCCAACAGGTTCATTTGCAATCACAAGTTTCCGAAGTGCTGCTCCTTCATCAGGTGTACCCCAGTCCACCATCGGCATCCCCACATTACTGAACAGTATAAATAAACTCGGGCTCATGAGGATCTTTATAGCCAACTGCCGCCGTGCTCGACCTCTTTATAGCCAACTGCCGCCGTGCTCGACCTCTTGATAGCCAACTGCCGCCGTGACATCAACCGACTCAACCTGTCCACCCCTCTCACCCACTCCAACCTCTCACCCTCAGAACGTGCAGCCCTCCACTCCCTCCGCTCCAATCCCAACCTCACCATCAAACCCGCAGACAAGGGAGGCGCGGTGGTAGTTTGGCGCACTGACCTGTACACCGCTGAAGCCAAACGCCAGCTCGCGGACGCCTCCTCTTATCGCCCCCTTGACCACGACCCCACCTCCCACCACCAAACCATCATCTCCCAGACCATCCAGGACCTCATCACCTCAGGGGATCTCCCATCCACCGCCTCCAACCTCATAGTCCCACAACCCCGCACCGCCCGTTTCTACCTCCTGCCCAAAATCCACAAACCTGCCTGCCCCGGCCGACCCATTGTCTCAGCCTGCTCCTGCCCCACCGAACTCATCTCCCAATACCTCGACACGGTCCTGTCCCCTTTAGTCCAAGAACTCCCCACCTACGTTCGGGACACCACCCACGCCCTCCACCTCCTCCAGGATTTTCGCTTCCCCGGTCCCCAACGCCTTATTTTCACTATGGACATCCAGTCCCTGTACACCTCCATCCCCCATCACGAAGGACTCAAAGCCCTCCGCTACTTCCTTTCCCGCCGCACCAACCAGTACCCTTCCACTGACACCCTCCTTCGACTGAATGAACTGGTCCTCACCCTGAATAACTTCTCTTTTCAATCCTCCCACTTCCTCCAAACGAAAGGAGTTGCCATGGGCACCCGCATGGGCCCCAGCTATGCCTGCATCTTCGTAGGATATGTGGAACAGTCCATCTTCCGCAACTACACTTCCCCCCACCTTTTCCTCCGCTACATCGATGACTGTATCGGCGCTGCCTCGTGCTCCCACGAGGAGGTTGAACAGTTCATCAACTTTACTAACACCTTCCATCCCGACCTGAAATTCACCTGGACTGTCTCAGACTCCTCCCTCCCCTTCCTAGACCTTTCCATTTCTATCTCGGGCGACCGACTCAACACAGACATCTATTATAAACCGACTGACTCCCACAGCTACCTGGACTACACCTCCTCCCACCCTGCCCCCTGTAAAAACGCCATCCCATATTCCCAATTCCTTCGGCTCCGCCGCATCTGCTCCCAGGAGGACCAATTCCAACACCGCACAGCCCAGATGGCCTCCTTCTTCAAGGACCGCAGATTCCCCCCAGACGTGATCGACGATGCCCTCCACCGCATCTCCTCCACTTCCCGCTCCTCCGCCCTTGAGCCCCGCTCCTCCAACCGCCACCAAGACAGAACCCCACTGGTTCTCACCTACCACCCCACCAACCTGCGCATACAACGTATCATCCGCCGCCATTTCCGCCACCTCCAAACGGACCCCACCACCAAGGATATATTTCCCTCCCCTCCCCTATCAGCGTTCCGCAAGGACCACTCCCTTCGTGACTCCCTTGTCAGATCCACACCCCCCACCAACCCAACCTCCACCCCCGGCACCTCCCCTGCAACCGCAGGAAATGTAAAACTTGCGCCCACACCTCCACACTCACGTCCCTCCAAGGCCCCAAGGGATCCTTCCATATCCGCCACAAGTTCACCTGTACCTCCACACACATCATCTATTGCATCCGCTGCACCCGATGTGGCCTCCTCTATATTGGTGAGACAGGCCGCTTACTTGCGGAACGCTTCAGAGAACACCTCTGGGCCGCCTGAACCAACCAACCCAATCACCCCGTGGCTCAACACTTTAACTCCCCCTCCCACTCCACCGAGGACATGCAGGTCCTTGGACTCCTCCACCGGCAGAACACAACTACACGACGGCTGGAGGAGGAGCGCCTCATCTTCCGCCTGGGAACCCTCCAACCACAAGGTATGAATTCAGATTTCTCCAGCTTCCTCATTTCCCCTCCCCCCACCTTGTCTCAGTCGGTTCCCTCAACTCAGCACCGCCCTCCTAACCTGCAATCCTCTTCCTGACCTCTCCGCCCCCACCCCACTCCGGCCGATCACCCTCACCTTGACCTCCTTCCACCTATCCCACCTCCATCGCCCCTCCCCCCAGTCCCTCCTCCCTACCTTTTATCTTAGCCTGCTTGGCTCTCTCTCTCTTATTCCTGATGAAGGGCTTATGCTCGAAACGTCGAATTCTCTATTCCTGAGATGCTGCCTGACCTGCTGTGCTTTGACCAGCAACACATTTGCAGCTGTGATCTCCAGCATCTGCAGACCTCATTTTTTACTCATGAGGATCTAACCGGCTCCATCTGTAGAAACGAGGAGAAACAGAGAGAGAGAGAGAGAACAGCTTTCGGACCAGGATACTTATCTCACCGCAATGAAAATGCCCTGCATGCAATGATATATCAAAACGAAGTACTTTGGTGTGACTTTTGATTGTCTCCAGATTATGTCTTTTTCATTCTGTGATACACGGAGATAATGTCAGTATTGAGTATCACAAAGTATGTTTCCTCCATAAAACACTTTCCAACACAGTGTCTCCGTATTGTTTTACTCCCTGTTGACTCTTCCCTCACTCCGTCCCAGACCCAGAGGGATTGATGTCCGGAGTTCATGAACCCGCACTGTGTGGAGGTTGGTGTGAAGTGAGGCCAGTGTGTTGGAGCTTGGGCCCCTGCCTCAGGCCCAGGTGTAGGGTCCTGTTCAACAATCTGCACATTGTCCTTTTCCTCTTTCTGAATGTACTGGATCAAGTTGCAGTAATGAGCTGGCAACAAGGTGCCTTGTCTAAAATGCTCCCAACATTGGATACAGAACTGGCTGAGTCAGAGGAGATAGAGGGCAGTGTTGGAAGGGTGGTTTTCAGAATGGAGGGCTGTGATTCCTGGTGTTCCACAGGGATCGGTGGTGGGAACTCTGCTGTATATGGTCTGCATTAATGATATGGAGGAAAACGTATCTGGTCTAATTAATAAGTTTACGGTTAATACAAAGATTGGTAGAGTTACGGATAATGAGAAAGTATGTCAGAGGATACAGCAGGATGTAGATCAGTTGGTTGCATGGACAGAAAAATGGAAGATGTAGTTTAATCCAGGCAAATGTGAGGTGATGCATTTTGAAAGATGATGTACAGGTGGGAATTATACAGTGAATGGCAGAATCCTTTGGAGTATTGATATGCAGCGGGATCTGGGTGTGTATGTTCACAGATCACTGAAGGTGGCAGCACAGGGAGGTAAGGCAGTAAAAAAGGCTTATGGCCTGCTTGCCTTCATTGGAAGGGGCATTGAGTGTAAGGACAAACAAGTTACGTGCAGCTTTATCGAACTTCAGTACGGCCACACTTGGAATATGGCATACAGTTCTGGTCACCACACTACCAGAAGGATGTGGATGCTTTGAAGATGGTGCAGAAAACGTTTATCAGGATATTGTCTGGTATGAAAGATTTTAGTTCTGAAGAAATGTTGGATAGACTGCGTTTGTTTTCACTGGAATGGGGGAAAATGAGGCATGACCCGATAGAAGTTTGTAAAGTTGTGAACGGCATAGGTAGAGTGTAAAATATGAGGCGTTTATTTTCCAGTTTGGAGGGATCAATTATCAGGGAAGAGAGGTTCAAGGTGCAGAGGTGGGGGAATTTAAAAGAGATGTGGGAGACATGTATTTCACACAAAGGGAGTTGAGTACCTGGAACACACTGCCAGAGGAGGGGGTGGAAGCAGACACAATAGAAATATTCAAGAAATACCTGCACTAATGCATGATTAGGAAGGGAATAGGGGGACATGAATCCTGTAGGTGAAGATAGTTTCAGTGAGGAAGGGCAAAATGTATCAGCACAGGCTTGAAGGGCCGAAGGGCCTGTTCCTGTGCTGTATTGTTCCTTGTTCTTTGGTCCCTGCTGTTGAATTGGATTCTCGGGAGCCAGCTCCGTATGAAGAGCCTGTTCTCATTCTTTTGTTGGAGTTCATGGGGCAGCTGCTGCTTCCTTGCTACGTCACTGATCAAACCAACAAATTGGGAAGCCTCTTGATATTTTAAATACACTGTCTGCAGGAAAATGTTTGACCGAGGTTTTAATATTGTTTAATAAGAGAATGACGTCAATACACCAGTGTTGTTTACGGCTGGGAACATTTAATATCATGGTCTGAGAATTCAATGGATCCTCACTCGTGACAATACAGTTTTCAATGTTTCTCTCCCCTTACGTGTTATGAAGAAGTTTTCAAACGTGTTATGATGAGGACAGTGCATCTTCAACACCGTGTGACGGAGTGGGTGGCTGTTTGAATTCTCACTTATGATAATACAGTTTTAAATGTGTCAGTGTTGCTTTCCCCACTCTCTGGGGGGTGTCGCTGTCACTATCCCCACCCCACCCTTCACTCTCGAGGTGATACCATTTTTAGCAACCTTTCTGTCTGAGAATGTCCCTGTTCTTGTGCCCCTCTCTCAGGGATGGGGTGGGTGTTTCACATGCACCTGGTTTGTTAGTTCCACTTACTCTCTTGTGAAATGGGTAATCCCTGTTTTACTCTGGTAACAGTGAGTTAAAACCCAGTAGAGTTCACCTTCATCTCCATCATATCTCAGAGCCTAAGGTTGGTCAGTACTGTCTGGCTCCAGAACAATCCCACCACTTCCCGTAGTTTTCCTTCTTTCCTATCTTTACTGAACACTTTGGATCCAGGAATTCCCAGTCCCGCCCGATCTCTGTTAGAGCCACAGCATCAGATTTCTACTTTGCAATCTGCATCTGTAACTCCCCAATACTGTATTATTGACCCATTTCAGTCTGTTTCCCATCAGTCAGGGTCCTTAATTGGCAAAGGCTGACTTTAAATAATCTCAGTGACTGTGGAGACCTGGTGAGGTTGGAAAAAATCAGAAGGATCAGTTGCCCCTTTTGTATTATGTACAGGGTCCGGGACACAACAACGGGACCCCAGGGGGCCAGTTGTGCTCGGGTCTGGGACTGAGGAGCAAGAGCGGGGTCTGTAATCTCTGATCGCTGTCCCTGATTTGTGGGTCCCTCTGATGGAGACCATTGACAAATCCATTGTCAAGATCGCCACCTCTTGGCCTGGAGAAGCAAGAACATGCAGTGCTCGTGGGAATAACCTGAAAGTGATCAGAGGACAAGGTCAAAAATCATACGACACCAGGTTATAATCCAATAGGTTTATTATAAGACACAAGCCTCGCCCCTTATTCAGGTGCTCAAGGAGCAAACAAGGTGAATTTATTCAACAGAGAAAACAAACTCTGCTGTTCATTTCCTTCTCGGTTGACTCGGTTGAATATCACACACACACTCAGAGTGGCACCTACAGGCATCATTATGTAGTATACTCGCACTCAGAGGAACACACAGCCTGCAGTGTTAGTGATTGGCCTAAGATCACTTCAGGTACAACACAGCATGCAGCAAAGAGTGCAGAGTGCAATCCCAGCACCTGAGCGTGGACCACAGAGTGAAGAGGGAATGTCGAAGATTGTAATTATTGAGTCCTAACAGCTTTGTGTTTCTCGGTAAAAACAAGGACTGCAGATGCTGGAAACCAGAGGCTAGATCAGAGTGGTGCTGGAAAAGCACAGCAGGTCAGGCAGCATCCATGGAGAAGGAAAATCAATGTTTCGGGCAAAATCCCTTCATCAGGAATAGAAGTAGGGTGGTGCAGAGTGGAGAGATAAATATGGGGGGGTTGGGGAGAAAGTAGCATAGAGTACAATAGGTGAATGGGGTGGAGATGGAGGTGATAGGTCAGAGAGGAGGGTGGGGGAAGGTAGCAAAGAGTACAATAGGTGAATTCAGGTGGGGATGGAGATGATAGGTCAGAGAGGAGGGTGGAGTGGATAGGTGGAAAGGTAGATAAGCAGGTAGGACAGGTCATGAGGATGGTGCTGAGGCTGGAACGTTGGAGCTGGGGTGAGGTGTGGGAAGGTGAAATGAGGAAGCTGGTGAAATCCACATTGATGCCATGGGATTGAAGTGTTCGGAGGCGGAAGATGAGGCGTTCTTCCTCCAGGCGTCGGGTGGTGAGGGAGCGGCGGTGGAGGAGGCCTAGGACTTGCATGTCCTCGACAAGGTGGGAGGGGGAGTTGAAATGTTGGGCCACAGGGCAGTGGGGTTGATTGGTGTGCTTGTCCCTGAGGTGTTCCCTAAAGTACTCTTCAAGGAGGCGTCCAGTCTCCCCAATATAAAGGAGACTGCATCGGGTGCAACGGATACAATAAATGATATTGGTGGATGTGCAGATAAAAATTTGATGGATGTGGAAGGCTCTTTTGGGGCCTTAGATGGAGGTGAGGGAGGAGGTGGGGGCGCAGGTTTTGCAATTCCTGCGGTGGCAGGGGAGGGTGTCAGGAAGGGAGGGTGGATTGTTGGGGGACGTGGACCTGACCAGGTAGTCACGGATGGAACGGTCTTTGCGGAAAGCAGGAATGGGTGGGGAGGAAATATATCCCTGGTGGTGGAGTCCGTTAGGAGGTGACGGAAATGTCGTCGGATGATGTGGTTTATGCGTAGGTTGGTAGGGTGGAAGGTGAGCACCAGGGGGATTCTGTCCTTGTTATGGTTTGGAGGGGTGGGGTTTGAGGGCGGAGGGGTGGGATGTGGACGAGCTGCGTTGGAGCGCATCTTTGACCATGTGGGAAGAGAAATTGCAGTCTCTAAATAAGGAGGCCATCTGGTGTGTTCTTTGGTGGAACTGGTCCTCCTGGGAGCAGATATGGCGGAGGCAGAGGAATTGGGAATATGGGATGTCATTTTTGCAAGAGGTAGGTTGGGATGTGGTGTAATCCTCGTTGTCGGTAGATTTGTATAAAATGTCAGTGTCAAGTCGGTCATCATTAATGAAGATGGAGTGGTCCAGGATGGGGAGGGTGGAGTCAGAGATGGTCCAGGTGGTCATTAATGGAAATCTGTTTGGAATCTTGTAAACTCAAATGATTCCAGATCAAAGGGATCATTTGAAAGTGATTGATGATGTGTCAGTATCCTCTACAACGGATGTGTCATTGATTGACAGGCCAATGAGCCAATTGTGACAATGCCATGCTGAAATGCAGCCAATCAGTTGAATGGAGTGGTCAATCTCCAAAGCACACAGACACAGAGACTGAATCTTCTTCATCTTTATTCCCTTTTCCAGATTGACATTGACAGAAAACAGACAGCAATTAACAGCCCAGACAGAGGAAGCTGCACAAATTCACAGCCACAATGGAGCTTGAGGAAAACACTTGTGGAGGTTTTCTCAATAGCACGAGAATCCTGTCCCTTTAAACAGTGACAAAACCTTAAACTGGAACTGGCGGCTGAGCAGGAAGGAGATCTGGTTTACTGAAACAGAGACTTCTGAGGTTCACATTGTTTTGTACAGCTGACAGTCTTTAGCAACTTCAAGAGATTTTACTTGGCATCACAAGTCAACTCTGCCCCTATCAAACACTCCCAGAACAGGGACAGCATGGGGTTTGACACAGCGTAAAGCTCTATCTACAGTGTCCCAATGACCTGCCTTAACCCCTGAACCTCAGAAATGTCTCTGATTCGGTCCTGAGAAGGAAGAGAGTTGAAATTCAGTTCTGACAATGACCTTTGTCCTGCCAGCTCAGCCCTGTTCTATTCAAAGTTGTGTCTCCTCTGTGGACTGTCTTGAACACTCTACACACATTCTGATCTCCTGATGCTCTTGCTGAGGGGAGAAGGGAGGGTCACGTGGGTGAGGGCACATGAGAAGCGAGCGTCAGACTCCCAGTCAGACCCAGAGAGGGTCAGCAGGCTGCTGACACTGTAGGTGCTGTCCGAAGCTCGCAGGTAGTTGCTGGTTTGAACCCCGTCCAAAATGACTGCACCGTCCATCTACCACTGCACCTCCAGCTCATCGGGATAGAAGTGATTGGCAAGGCACACCAGGGTGGCAGTGCCCTTGGCATTGACCTGCTCTGGGGAGAGGAGCAGCAGGGTCAGCTTGGGCTGAGAGTTCTCACTGCCTGAAAGACAAGAGAAACAATTTTAATCCCTGTTATTTGAAGAGATTTTAACTCTCTGAACATTCACTGGCAAAACAATCCATTTGAACATTTGTAGCCAATACCTAACAAACCCCAGAAATAAACAAGCATTGTTCAAATTGCTTCTTGGATGTGAGTGTCACTGGCAGGATCAGCATTTATTGCCCATCCCTAATCACCCAGAGGGCAGTTTAGAGTCAACCACATTGCTGTGGGTCTGGAGTCACATGGTAAGGATGGCAGGTTCCTTCCCGAAAGGACATCAGGGAATCAGATTTTTTTTCCTGACAATCAACAATTGTTTCATGGTCATCATTCGACTCTTAATTGCAGATTTTAAAAATTGAATTCACATTCCACCATCTGCTGCAGCAGGATTCTAACCCTGGCCCCCAGAACATTAATCTGGATCTCTGGATGAACAGCTCAGCAATAGTACCATTAAATCATCACCTCCTTTATCTTATTTTTAGTTGCGAGTGAAAGCAAGAAGTTTGTTTCTGAGCAGGGTGATTAGAAATAGAACAACTGAAAGACTCCCAGTTCATCCCAAAAAAGATTAGTTCCTTGAAAGTGGAGTTGCAGGTAGGTAGGGGGGTGACGAAGTCATTTGGCATGCTTTCCTTTATTGGGCAATGCATTGAGTATTGGAGTTGGGAGCTGATGCACCTGTATAGGACATCAGTTTGGCCCCTTTTGGAATACTGTGTGGAATTCTGGACTCCCTGCTGTAGGAAAAACGTTGGGAACCTTGAAATGATTCAGAAAATATTTCCAAGGATGTGCCAAGTTGGAGGGTTGGAGCGATCGGGAGAGGCTGAATAGGCTGAGGCTATTTTCCCTGGATCGCTGGAGGCTGAGGGGTGACCATATCGAGGTTTTTAACATAATGAGGGACATTGATCAAGTGAATACAGAAGATATTTTGGTCAGAGTGAAGGAGTCCAGAACTAGGGGGCATAGGTGGAAAGTATCAGGAGAATGATTGAAATGGGAAATAAGGTAGAATGTTTTACTGCAGAGAGTGGTACATTTTTGGAATGAGCTGCCAGAGGAAGTGGTGGAGGCTGGTATGATAACACTTAAAAGGCATTTGGGTGAGTATATGAATAGGAAGGGTTTGGAAAGATATGGGCCAAATACTGACAAATGGGACTAGATTAATTTAGGTTATCTGGTCGGCATTGACAAGTTACACAGAAGGATCTATTTCTGTGCTGTACATCTCTCTGACACTATGACTCTGTCTCTGTGGTTGACATGGATGAGTCAGATCGAAGAGTCTGTTTCCATGCTGTACATCTCTATGACTCTAATTGTGTTTCAATCAAGCCCTCGGCACCTCAGGCTCTCCCAAAGACAGTTACACTTTGCTTGAAAACCAGTCACTGTTGCAATTTCAGGAAAGGGGCAGCCAATTTCTGCACAGCAAGATCCCACTGGAAGCAATGACATCAAAGAGCAATAATGATGTTGGCTCAATGATAAATATTGGCCTGAACTCAACCCAAAGAGAAAGTAATTTGGTTCAGTTGAATGGAAACTGAGAAAATAGAAGATAAAGGAGAAGGTAGGATTGCTGGTTAGTGATGCTTGTTAGTGATTGTTACAAGTAAATAAAAGGAAGGGTTGGAATTTTTGAACATCAAAGGAACCATAAAAGTGCAGGGAAAATCAATAATAGATCAAACTTAAAGATTTTGTGTCTAAATGCACGAAGCATTCCGAGTCAGGGAGACAAAGTGATGCCCCAAATCGAGGTAAATTGAATTTCCAAGTAATTTAAACTATTTAAAGTGGAGGAGGGCTCAGGAGAGGTTGGCAAAGATTCTAGAAGATGTAATAGGACTGAGAGCATGGAAGGGATCATGAATCAAATGTCAAGCACAGCAGATAAGAGGACAATGATGAGAAGGAGGGCAGTCAATGTAGGACTGAGGGTGTTGTACTTAAATGCACAAGATATACACAATAAGCTTGTAGTACAGTCAGAAGGTGTAGAATCTGTGTGGGGAGTGTTGAGGAACCCAAGAAATAAAGAATCTGATGCAAGTTCAGGTCTCCAAGCAGTAAACAGGGTGTGGGGAAGGAAATCAATCAGGAGACAGAAAAGTCATTAAAAAAAGGTCAGGGCAGACTTCAATGGATAGGTGGATTGGGTAGCACGTCTCAACAAAAAGATTTCATGGAATGTCTATGAGACGGTTTTTGAAACAGCTTGCGGTTTGGAACAGGCAGTTCTGGATTCAGTGATGTGTAATGAGGCAAACTTGGTTAGTGAGCTGAAGATGAAAGTGTCCCTCTGGATAAGTGACCATAATACGATAGAATTCCCCCTGCAGTTTGAGAGGCAGAAGCTGCAATCAGATGGAACAGTATTTCAATTGAGTAAAGGGAACGACAAAGACGTGAGGAAGGAGCTGGCCAGAGTTGATTGGAAGGGGAGCTGAGCAGGTAAGATGGTGTGGCAGCAAACAGAAGAATTTCTGGGGGTAATTCAGGAAGCAGAGTAGGAATTTATCCCAAAAAAGAAGAAACACACTAAGGGGAGGACAATGTAACCATGGCTGGTGAGGGAGGTCAAGGACAGCATAAAAGCAAAAGAAAAAGCACACAATGTGGTGGAAAATAGTGGGAGGCCAGAGGATTAGGAAGTCTTTAAAACCTGTAGAGGATAACAAAAAAAAACATTCAGGGTACAGAAGGTGAAATGTGGGGGAAAGCGAGCCAGTAATATAAAAGAATATTGCAAGAATTTCATCAGATATATAAAAAGGAAGAGGGAGACAGAAATAGACATTGGAAAAAGAATAATAGGAAATGAAGAAAAAGCAGAGGAATTGAATACATACATTACATCAGTCTGCACAATGGAAAACACCAGCAGTGTCCCAATACTTCAAGACTGTTAGGGGGCAGAGGTGAGTGCAGTGGCCATTACTCAGGAGGAGGTACTGGGGAAGCTGAAATGTCTGAGTGTGGATTACTCACCCAGACTAGATGAATTACACCAGTGTGTTCTGAAGGAGCTCACTGAGGAGATTGTGGGGACATTTTTGATGATCTTTCAGGAATCAATGGAGTCAGGGAGTGGAGGTATTTTCTAAATGAGGAAAGCCTTTGGAAATCTAAAGCACAAACTTCATTCAGGATTTTCTTAAGGTTAACAGGCAGGTCCAGTTTGTGCTTGGGAAGGCAAATGAAATGTTAGCATTCATTTCAATAGTGCCAGAATACAAGAGCAGAGATGTACTGCTGAGGCTGTGTAAGGCTCTGGTCAGTCTGAATTTGGAATATTGTGAGCAGATTTAGGATCCATATTCTTTGAAACGATGTGCTGGCATTGGAGGGGTTTACAAGAATGATCCTGGGGATGGAGGGCTTGTCATATGAGGCACGGTTAAGGACTCTGGGTCTGTACTCAATGGAGTTTAGAAGGATGAGGAGGGATTTTATTGAAATTTGCAGAATACTGATAGACCTGGATAGAGTGGATGGGGGAGAAGATGTTTCCGAAAACAGAAGAGACGAGGTAACCAAAGCACAGCCTCAGAATGAAGGGCCGACCCTTTCGAGCTGAGATGAGGAGGGATTTCTTCAGCCAGAGGGTGGTGAATCTGTGGAACTCATTGTTACAGAGGACAGGGAGGCCAAGTCACTGAGTGTATTTAAGACAGAGATAGATAGGTTCATGGTTGTTAAGGGGATGGAAAGTTCCTTGGAGTAGGCAGGAGAATGGGGGTGAGAAGCATATCTGCCAAGGTCAAATGGCAGAGCAGACTCCATGGGCTGAATGGCTGATTTCTGCTCCTATTTCTCAAAGTTTTCTGGAGAGTTTCTCCAAAACCCTGGAACACTGAACCCACTGAACACTGGACTGTGAGCCCTGATGTAGCTGTTTGTCATCACAACTTTGCAAAGAGATAATCCAAGAGTGGAGAGAGTGTGCATCCATGTGGGAACTTCAGAATGTTTCCCAGCTCCTGCAATACCATGAGTACAGGAAGTGTGGTCAGTGACAGCAGTTGGAGCTCTGGGTTTCGGAGGTCCACCAGCATTTGGTGTCAGTGTGGAGCGTCCATGAGGCTTAGAGCTCCAGGGAGAAACGTTTCTAGATGTGGTCACTCCGCCGCTTCAGAGTATGCAGGGAGAGAGGGAATGGGGGAGCAGCAGACAGTCCAAAAGGGCCAGGCAGCTAGTACAGGAATCCCTGAGTGTATCCCACTCTCCAGCCAGGATTCAGTTCAGAATCCTGATGAGAATGATGGTTCATCTGGAGAGTGTAGCCAGGGCGAAGTTCCTGGCACCACGGGGGGGGGGGGGGCAGCTGTACAGGGGGGCACAAGGAAGACTGGAAGAGCGATAGTGAGAGGAGATTGGAGAGTGAGGGCAGTCGATAGATGTTTCTGCAGCTGCAGATGGGAATCCAGGATGGTGTGTTGTCTCCCTAGTGCCAGGGTTAAGGATGTCACTGAGCAGCTGCAGAGCACACTGAGGGGAGAGGGGGAACAGGCAGCAGTTGTTTTCCTCATCAGTCCC
Organism: Hemiscyllium ocellatum; assembly: GCF_020745735.1. Taxonomy (NCBI): domain Eukaryota; kingdom Metazoa; phylum Chordata; class Chondrichthyes; order Orectolobiformes; family Hemiscylliidae; genus Hemiscyllium; species Hemiscyllium ocellatum. The sequence continues at coordinate 13,859,254 of NC_083409.1, forward strand.
CGTGACAGAGGGAGGAAAGGGATGTAGTCCTGCAGTCAGAAGTTTTGGAGCTTCCTACTTTTAAGTAATGTGGAGCTTCCTACTTTTGAGTTCCTGCTGCTAATTAGTAGCAGGAACTCAAAAGTAGGAATCTCCAGATTATTCCCAGTGCCCCACGCAAGTGAAGAAGGGCTCAGACCCGAAACGTCGACTCTCCTGCTCCTTGGATGCTGCCTGACCTGCTGCGCTTTTCCAGCAACACATTTTCAGCACCCCACACAAGTGAGAATAGAATCAGGAGGTGAACACAGGTGATTGCTGGGCTGGAAAGAGGATCCATGAGGGAGGGCTTTAGATTTTTGTGAGGTGGTTTACTACTGTTAGAGAGGGTTTAAACTAACTTGGCAGGGCTGTGGGAGCCAGGGGCTAATATCAGAGAGGAACACCAAGGACCACAGAATCCTCAGAGCAGTTAGTAAGTCACCACCCAGTGGGAAGGATGTGGAGGAATACAAATGCAGGAATTTACAGAGACCTGCAAATATGATAGAGCCATTATAAATGGAGGAGGGGGGTCTTTAATTTCTGAATATAGTGACCAGAGTGGCAAGAGTGTGTTTAGGTGAATTTTCAGGTGGCATTGGTGGCTTAGTGGTGGCTCAGGGGTGGGGGTCAGCATGGTGGCTCAGTGGTTAGCACTGCAGCCTTATAGTACCAGGGCCCCAGGTTCGATTCCAGCCTTGGGTGACTGTCTGTGTGGAGTTTGCGCATTCTCCCTGTGTCTGCGTGTTTTTCCTCCAGGTGCTCTGGTTTCCTTCCACAATCCAAAAATGTGCAGGTCAGGTGAATTGGCCATGCTAAATTGCCCATAGTGTTTGATGCTGAAAATGTGTTGCTGGTTAAAGCACAGCAGGTCAGGCAGCTTCCAAGGAACAGGAAATTCGACGTTTCGGGCCGGAGCCCTTCATCAGGAATGAGGAGAGGGTGCCAGGCAGGCTAAGATAAAAGGTAGGGAGGAGGGACTTGGGGGAGGGGTGATGGAGATGTGTTAGGTGGAAGGAGGTCAAGGTGTGGGTGATAGGCCAGAGTGGGGTGGGGGCAGAGAGGTCTGGAAGAAGATTGCAGGTTAGGAGGGCGGTGCTGAGTTCAAGGGAATCGACTGAGATTTCCCTCTCAGTAATGCATCAAACACTATGTTTGATGCATTACTGAGAGGGAAATGGGTCTGGGTGGGTTACTCTTCGGAGGATCGGTGTGGACTTGTTGGGCCGAAGGGCCTGTTTCCACACTGTGGAGAATCTAATCTAATCATTGGCAGTGAAGAAGGCTATCTAAGAATACAATGGAATCTTGACCAACTGGGCCAGTGGGCTGAGGACTGGCAGATGGAGTTTAATTCAGATAAATGTGAGTGCTGTATTTTGGTAAGACATAAGAGATGCGTGAGATCCTGAACAAATATTTTAGGTCAGTATATATTGTGGGGAAAGCTAGGGAATTTGGAAAAATAGTGATGTCTTGAAAAGAGACCACATATAAATGAGGAGACACTAAAGATCTTAAAACACAGATAAACCCTAGGACCTGATCAGGTGTATCCCAGAACATTGTGGCAACTGGGGAAGAGATTTTTGGGACCCTTGCTGAGATGTATGTATCATCGGCAACCATGGTTAAGGTGCTGGAAAAACAGAGAGGTTGGCTAAGATTATGCCCTTATTTCAGAAAGGCTGTAAGGAAAAGCAAGGGAACGATAGACCAGTGAGCCTGATGTCAGTGCTGGGTAAGATGTTGGAGTGGATTCTGTGGGACAGGATTTACATCGTTTGGATAATCAGTGTGGCTTTGTGCATGGGAACTCACGTCTCCTGAATTTGATACAGGAGGTGACAAAAATGATTGATGAAGACAGAACAGTAGACATTGTCAATATGGGCTTCAGAGTAAAGTGTTTGACAAGGTTCCACATGATAGACTGGTTGTGAGGTTAGACCAGGTGGGATCCAGGGGGAGCGAGCCATTGGAGTCAAAAAATTGGCTTGAAGATAGGAGACAGAGAGTGGTGGTAAAAGGTTGCTTTTCAGAGTGGAGATCTGTGAACAGCTGTGTGCCGCAAGGATTGGTGCTGAGTCCACAAATGCTTTTCATCATTTAAAGAAATGATTTGGATGTGAATATAGGAGTTACGGTAAGTTTGTAAATGACACCAGAATTGGTGGGACAGTGGATAGTGAAGAAGATTATCTCAGGGTACAGCGGGACCTTGATCAGGTGGGACAAGGGCAGAAGAGTGGCAAATAGAGTTCAGTTTAGATAAATGTGAGATGTTGCATTTTGGAAAGACAAACCAGGGCAGGAGTTATACAGTTAATGGGAGGGCCCTGTGGAGTGTTGCTGAATAACAGACCTGGGGTGAAGATGCAGGTACATTATTCCTTTAAAGTGGGGTCACAGGTAGACAGGGTGATGAAGAAGGTGTTTGGTTTGCTTGCTTTTGTTCATCACTGCATTGAGTCCAGGAGTTGGAACATCATGTTGCAGCAGTACAGGAGATTGGTGAGGCCACTTTGGGAATGATGTGAACAATCCTATTATCCTGAGATAGTAAGGATGTTGTTAAACTTAAAAAGCTGCAGAAAAGATTTACAAGGATGTGGCCAGGATTTGGAGGGTTCGAGCGACAGGGAAAGGCTGAAGAAACTGGGGCTATATTCCCTGCAGCATCTAAGGCCTCGGGGTGACGTTATAGATGTTTATAAAACCATGACGGTCATGGACTGGGTGTATATTCAAGGTCTTTTCCATGGGAAAGGGATTCCAAAACAAGAGGACATGAGTTTAAGGTGAGAGGCAAAAGATTCAAAAGGGACCTGAGGGGTAACTTGTCACACAGAGGGTGGTGCGTGTCTGCATTGAGCTGCCAGAGAAAACGTTGGAGGCAGATACAGTTACAGCATTTAAAACACATTGGGATGGGAACATGAATAGGTTGGGTTTCGAGAGATGTAAGCCAAATGCTGGCAAATGGGATGAGGTCAGTTTAGGATATTTGGTTAGCATGGACAAGTTGGACTGAAACGCTGTATGACTCCATGATTATGAGCGGCTGGAAAAGCTGAGACTTCTTCCCCTGAAGCGGAAGGTTCTGAGGAGTGACCTTGTAGAGGTTTGGAAAATCATGAGGGACATAGATAATGTGAAGAATTCTGGAAGGAGGCGAATGTTTTGTAGCGATGGCAAAAATTGTTCCCAAAGATCATTCCAGGGATGAGGAACATCAGTTATGAAGTTTGATTGGAGAATTTGGGACTGTCTTCTTTGGAGAAGGCTGAGAGGAGATTTGTTCAAGGAATTCAAAATCAGGAAGGGCCTGGACAGAGTAAATGGGGAGAAAATGTTCCCAATTAAGAAAGGATTCAGACCAAGAGACCACAGATTGAAAGTAATTGGGAAAAGTAACAAAAGTGAGATGGGGAACAACATTTTCAGCCAGTGAGTGTTAAGGTGTGGAATGCACTGCCTGAGAGTGTGGTGGAGGCAGCTTCAATTGAAACATTCCGAAGGGATGAGGCTGTTATTTGAAAAGGAACAATGCGCAGGGTGACAGGGAGAAGGCAGGAGAATGACACTCAGTGAATTGCTCATTCAGAGAGCCGGTCCAGACAGGATGGGTGGAATGGCCTCCTTGTGCACTGTAACAATTCTCTGATTGTGTGATTGAGCAGAGTTAAAGCTGGGGAGGTGGGAGCTCGGTGTCTCACTGTGCTGCTGCTGCTGCTGCTGCTGCTGAGGTCAGTGAGATCAGAGACTGGGACAGGGAGTCAGAGCTCACATCAAAATCTGCCCGTGTCCATCACACTGAGACTGGCAGGAGGTTACTCACTGATTTCACTCCATGTTGCAGGAATGGGACCACAGGCTGCAAATGGACAGAGCTCCTCCACACAGTGAGTAAAACTTACTGACTTCTGTCTTGTTGCTTAAGCGGGGCAATGGAACGAAAGAAATACAGCTGGACACCCTGTTCGACACAGTGCTCCTCAATCAACCATTTCGTTCACTGCAGCTCCCCACTAACACCTTCAACAATTCAGTAACTGTATTTTAGAAAGTGTGTTTCAGTATTGACAGAGTTAATAATGGACAATTGAGGTTTACTTGCTCAGTCTGAGTTTGGTTCCTTTACCGAACGTGGACCACAGTGAGAGCTCCCAGTGCAGAGGCTGTATAAAAACCTCTGCTCTCTGCTTCCCCCTGTCATTCTCAACCTCTCCCTGTCTCTCTCTGTCTCTGTCTATTCTTGGTCAATCTCATTCTCCCTACCTCTCTCTGTCTCTTCCTCATTCATGTGTCTTTCTCTCTCTGTCTTCCTGGGTTGCGTCCAGCTACTCTCGGGGGTTTGTGAAATTTAGTTTTCATTGTTAAATCTTGCAGCTGTTCTTCACATGTGGCCATGGAGTGTAAGAGGGAAACTTGAGGCCTTCAGTGAGCGGTGGACACCACAGGGACTGGAGTGTGTAGTGGACAGTGACAAACGCAGCATGGGGTAATTTGTTTAATTTACTTTATATATAACTGTGGATGTGTCAGTGCAGGAGATGGGACTATCTGTCCATTATTATACATTTCATATAACTGTTGGATGTGTCAGTACAGAAGGTGGTGTTGTGCGTGTTGAGGTTTTTGTATGGCACTGTATCACTGTAAAGGCTGCTGCTATACTGCTGACAGTAATAGTCAGCGACATCTTCATTCTGAACGTTGCTGATTGTCAGGGTGAAACTGGTCCCTGATCCACTGCCGGTGAATCGATTGGAGACTCCTGTGAGTCGATTTGTTGCATCATAGATCAGGAGAGCGGGTTTCTGACCTTCTCACTGCTGGTGCCAAGCCAGGTTGCTGCTAATGCTTTGACTGGTCATCCAGGTGGTGGTTGCAGTCTGGCCCAGTCCCATTAACAGCACCGGGGGAGACTCGGTCATGATGATGTCCCCACTGATACCTGAGGGGTCAGAGAGAAACACAGTGAAGTCAGAACTGTCACAGAAAGAGCCTGTCAAATGAGAGATTGTTGGAGACACTGAGCATTCCTCTGGTTTCAGCATTTTCCCTTCAATCACAAGTCAGTGGAATTGGAGTGAAATGGAGAGCAGCTAAAGATTCAAGGTGGAAGGAGAGAGATTTGTACCTGCGACACAGAATGCCAGGGGCCAGATCAGCTGGATGTGTGAAATCATGGTGTGTGCTCCTGTCCCTGTGCCTGGATCCTGATAAACTCTCCCTTCACTGGGCTCTGCTTTATAAAGCTGCAGCCTGTGAGAGTCTGACTGGGTGTTCCTCAGTATGCAAATGACATCAGGCAGAGAGAGCCACGTCAGCCCTTCACAATTCCTCTTCTCTCTCTCCCTCTCTCGCTCTCTCTCTCTCTGTCTCACACACACACACACACCCTTTGTCTCTGACTCACAGTGTCCCAGGTTGTGGCAGTTGAATTCAGGATGAATCTCCCTCTCTCTGCCCCACTCATGGATGTTAACCCTTGACCCCAGAAGCATGTTTTCTCCTGGAGTAAGGCCCCATTTTCCACATTGACCTGGATTTGGCCTCTCTCAGAAAGATGGCTAGATTCTTGTCAAATGAAGGGCAGTTCTGTGCTGTTGGCCTGTTCTCACTGGAGACTTGTTTGGACACAAAGCTCATTCCATGAAGGCCCAGCAGAGAGGGAGATCCTCAGGCATCTGGTGAGCTAGAGGGCATCAGAGTAGACCCAGAGGGACAGCACAGGATCTGCCCCCTGATCCAGCATGTCCATTCACAACATTTTCCAATCCCTTCCCCTCCCCTACCCCTCTCCTTCTCTTTCCATGATCAGTCTCTGAGTCAGGGTGTTTTACTGGGATGTGGGTTGAACCATTATACAGTTACAACAGAAAGGAACTGAACCCCACACTCACCTTGGAGTCCATAATGCACTGGACTCTCCTTCAGAGTCCAGTAAACATGGGCCTCCTTCCTGCAGGAGCCTCCACTAGAGACCAGTAAACATTGGTCTCCTCTGACTGGAGTCTCCAAAGGAGACCAGTAAACATGTACCTCTTTCGGACTGGATCGTCTAGTAAAGACCAGTAAACATGGACCTCCTTCCTGCTGGAACCTCCAACACAGACCAGTAAACATGGATCTCCTTCTGACTGGATCCTCCAAGACAGACCAGTAAATATGGGCCTCCTAATCACTGCAACTTCCAATGGAGATGAGTAGATGGTTGAGTTTTTGAAGAAGGAAGCAAGAAGATAGGTAAAGATAGAGTAGTGCACTCTGTCTACATGGAGTTAATACAAGGTTCCCTATGGTAGACTGCTCAGTAAGATTATATCACATAGGAGCCAGGGACAGCTCCAATTGGATATGAAATTGTCCTGATGATAGGAGGCTGAGGCTGGTGAGAGAGGGTTGTTCTTCAGACTGGAGGCCAGTGACCAACTGTCTGTCACAAGAATCGATCATGGATCCACTGTTGTTCATCATTATGTGAACAATTTGGATGAGAAAATAGCAGGAATGGTCAGTAAGTTTGTGGCTGATGTTAAAATTGTTGGCATAGTGGACAGGGAAGAAGGTTATCCAAGAGTGCAATGTCATCTTGATCAACTGGGCCAGTGGGTCAACAAATCCAGATGGAAATTTTAATAAATGGAAGGAGTTGCATTTTAGGAAGACAAACCAGGGCAGAAATTACACAATTAATGGTAGAGCCATGGGGAGTGTTGTTGAACAGAGAGACTGAGGGGTACAGGTACATAGTTCCTTGGAAGTGGTGTCACAGGTAGACAGGGTGGTGAAGAAGGTATTTGGCATGCCATCTTCACTGGTCAAAGCAGGGAGTACAGGAGCTGGGACATCATATTACAGCTGTACAAGGCATTGGGAAGGCCACATTTGGACACAGTACATTTCTGCTCACCCTGCTATAGGAAGGAAGTTATGACAGTGGTTTGAATAAAAGAAAGATTAACAGGATGTTATCAAGATTGGAGGATTTGAATTACAAGATGAGGATGAATAGGCCAAGATGTTTTTCCAGGGAATGCAGGAGATTGAGGGGTGACCTTATAGAGGTTGTGGAATTAGGAAGGTCATAGATAAGGTGAATAGTCAAAGTCTTTCCCAGGGTAGGAGAGTCCAGTACTAGAAGGAGTAGGTTTACGTTGAGTGGGGAAAGAATTAGTAGGAAACTGAGGGGCAACATTTTCACACAGAGGTTAGTGTGTATGTGTAATGAGCTGACAGAAGAATTCGTAGAGGTGAGTACGATTACTACATTTCAAGGACATTTTTACAGGAACATGGATAGGAAGGATTAGAGAGAATTGGGCCAAACACATGCAAATGGGACTAGTTCAGTTTTGGATACTTGGTCGGCATGGATGAGTTGAGCTGAATGGCCTGATCACATGCTGTAAACCTCTATGACTCTTTGGTGATATATACATGGGACACTTTCCCATAGAACCAGTAAACACGGACCTCTTTCCACTGGAACCTCCAATAGACACCAATAAACAGGGACCTCCTTCCCATTGGATGCTCCAGAAGAGACTAGTAAACATGGTCCTCCTTCCCTCAGGACTGTCCAGCACCTGAGCTACAAATCCAACATCCTCTCCATAATGTAGGTCTCTTATTTCAATCTCAACAACATTGTCTCTGCACTACCTCGGCCTCTTGAACACAGAAACCCCAATTCCTGCTCGTCCTGCCCCTAACTCTATGATTCCAATGTCCTCTCCCAGCTTCCTAAAGCCATATTCCATAAACTCCAACTTGTCTGATATGAAGTGGGCCCTTCCCTGTCTTATCCATCTGTCATTCCAGAATGACCCCTGACCTCACTGCTAGCCAATTGCCTCCATGGCCTCCCCCTCCCTCCGTCTGTGTCCTGCTGCAGACTCACATTCCCTCCCTCCCCCTTCCATCTTCTGTCTCTGGTCTCCTGCCCATTGCTGCTTGCTCCATCCCACCATTGACAGCAGAGCATTCAGATCCATACAGCATGCTCTCTGACCTCCTGCCCTTGATCCCTCCCCCTCTGAATGGTTGTGCTATCGAATATACTGTTCAATCCCATCACTTTTGGTTCACTGTTCCCTTGCCATTGATTTGCTGAATTATTCCTCATCAGTGAATCTAGTCTGGCCTGTTCCTTGAGTTGGTTCAAGAGAGTTTCCCTTGAGAAAACACTCTTCTGTAAACTGGGTTGTCTGTTTCTCCCAGTCTTTGTGTAAAGGTGAGTCTAAGTGTGTGTAAGCTCTAAAACAGCACAGACAGAGGTCACTGGGCTGATTGTGACTGTTAGTCAAATGAGTCCAATGAGTCCCATTTCCCCAGCCCTTCCTGTATAACCCTGCAATTATTTCCTTTTCAGCTATTTCTCCAAATGCCCTTTTGAAAGTTGCTGTTGAATCCACTTCCACTCACCTTGCAGACAGTCATTATGAACTCGCTGGATAAAAAATGTTCCTATCTTCTCTCTTGTGCTTTAGACTCTTTCTGAAATGTGTGCCCTCTGGTTACTGACCCTCCTGCCTGGAGAAACAATTTGTCCTGTATTTACTGCATCCAAACTCTCTAATTGTGAACCCTCATTGAGTGAGACCTATTTCCAGCACAGGGGAGAACATTCAGCCTGTCAGGTAAATGCTGTCATTTCATGGAGCAATCCAGTCAGTCCCACACCCTCCCCTACTCGACCCCCAGGGCCTTGCAGGTTTATTTCCATCAAGAGCCCATCCAATCTGCCATGCAATCACTGAGTGTCTTCACCTGTCTCACCTGAATGGGCATTAATTTCCAAGACTTTGCCAATTTCTGCTAAAATCAAAGTTCTTTCTGACATTCCATATCTCTTGCCCAACAGAATGTAAGATAATCTCAAAGGGAAGACAGGATTTTGTCTCCACACGGACTGTGCGGTGGTCACTCTTACTGATACTGTCATGGACAGATACACCAGCAGCAGGCAGGTTGGTGAGGGTGATAGTGAGTATGTTTTTCCCTCTTGTTGGTTCCCTCACCACCTGCCCAGGTCCAGTCTAGCAGCTGAATCAGGTGGACTTGACCAGCTTGCTCAGTAGTGATGCTTCTGAGCAGCTCTTGATGGTGGGCTTTGAAGTCCCTTACTCAGGGTATATCCGGCATCATTCCCTCCCTCAGTGCTCCCACCAAGTGTTGTTCAACATGGAGGAGGACTGACTGCTCAGTTGAGGTTGGAGGGGAGGGCGGTGCTATGTGGTAATCAGCAGGAGGTTTGCTTCCCCATGTTTGACCTGCTGTCATGAGGCTTCATGGATTCCATAGTTAATGGTGAGGACTCCCAGGGCAACTCCCTTCCGACTGTACACATCACTGTGTTGCCTCCCCTGCTTGGTCTATCCTGCCAGTTATAAACTGAATGAGGGAAAAATTCTGTGCAGGTTTCACAGCTTGGAGACAGAGCTGCTGCTGGATTCTGTTTCTGATCTCCGAGTGCAGGCGTGTGTGTTTGTGAGAGAGTGACTGACACTTTTTCCAAAACTGTGCTGCTTCTGCAAAAAATAAATCCTAGAACCAGCCTCCTGTGCTGTCAGATTCCAGGGAGTGCAGATGGTTCACAGTTTTCTCCCGTCTCAGTAACAAACACCCAGCTGCTCCGAGCTCCTTCTTTCACTTCCTCTTTTTTGTGAAGTTTCAACCTTGCGATCTGACAGTCTTTGCAGTTATTTTTTACACTGGGGCTTTCTGCTTTAGTCAGAATCTCTAATAATAAGTGTCCGATCAGTGACAATCACAGCAGCTAAGAGCAGTCAGGACTGAGGAGCCAGGCTCACTGTGAAACATATTGGGAAGATCAAAGCATCCTCTTCAGATCCTGGTATAAGCTCCATCCCTCTCCCTGAGAATTGTCTGCTGCTCAATCAGACTCTTTACAAACTGGGTCTCATGTTTGAGAATGATCTAAGACCCATATCTTCATATCACAAAGATCAGCCACTGAAAATCTCAGCCATGTTTATGGGGCTCCAAACATGACCATTCCAATGGCTGATGCACATCACAGCCACTGCCCTCCGTATCCTTCAGCTCATCCAAAATTCTGCAGCCCGTATCCAAACTTGCACCAAGTCCCGTTCCCACAACCCCTGCATCCCGTGCTTATATTGGCTCCTGGTCAAGCAACACCTAATTTTCAAATTCTCATCCTTGTTCTCAAATCCCTCTCTGCCCTCCACTCTCCCTACCTCTGTAACCTCCTCCAAGCTGCCTCACTCCGTGTGGTCAGCAGTCTTGGATAATTGGCTCTCTATTCCTTCATCCAAGTCATTGAGAAATATTGTGAAATACTGAGGCCCCTGCACAAATCTCTGGGGACACCAACATTCACATCTTGTTCATTAGAGAGAACGCACATTATCCCTCGTCTCTGTCTCCTACCTCCAAACTAATTCCTAACCCAAGACAAATACTTTTCTATCACTGTCTTGATGATAGGAAGCAGAGGTAATATTGTCAGACTGTCAGACTGGAGGCCTGTGTTGAGTGGAGTGCATCAGGGCTCAGTGCTGGCCCCATTACTGTTTGTTATTAATATTAATGATTTGGATGAGAACCTGTAAGGCATGATTAGTAAGTTTGATGTGCAGGTCAGGTGAATTGGATATGTTAAATTGGCCATAGTCTTAGGTACATTAGTCAGATGGAAATGTGTCTAAATGGGTTACTCTTCAGAGGGTCAGTGTGGATTGGTTGGGCCGAAGACCTGTTTCCAACTGGAGGGAATCTAATCTCTAATCTTGTACAGGATGTCAGTGATGTCGCACTTGGAATATTGTATTCAGTTTGGTCACCTTGTTATAGGAAGGATATTACTAAACCAGAAAGAGTACAGAAGAAATTTGCAAGGATGTTGCCTGGACTCAACAATCTGAGTTATAGGAGGAAGTTAGGCAAGTTGGACTTTTTTCTTAGAGCGTAGGAGACTGGTGGGGGAACTTTTAGAAGTGTATAAGATCATGAGAGACATGGATAGGGTTGGGGAAACGAGGATGAGAGGGCATCAGTTTAGTGTTAGAGAGGAATGAATAAAAGGGAACCTGAGGGGCAACATTTTTACACAGAGGGTGGCAAGCATGTGGAATGAGATGCCAGCTGAAGTGATTGAGGTGGATACATTAACAACATTTAAAAGACATTTGGACAAATACATAGATAGGAAAACATTTGAAGGATATGGGCCAAGTGCAGGGAAATGGGGTTAGCGTGGATGGACATTTTGGTCAGCACGGTCCAGTTTGGGCCAAAGGGCCTGTCTCTGTGCTGTAGGACTCGATGGCTCTAAGACTCTATAATTCCATATGTTTCCATGTTCATGAACAAACATAGAAACAAAGGAACTAGGAGCAAGAGGAAGCCATTCAGCCCTTCGAGTTAGCTCTGCCATTCAATATGACCATGGCTTTTCATCCAACTTAGTCCCCTGCTCCCATTTTTTCTCCATAAAATTTAACCTCTTTAGTCCTAAGAATATACTTATTCTCTCTTGAAAATATTGAATGTTTTAGGCTCAACTGCTTTCTGTGACAGAATATTCCACGAGCTTCCCAGTCTCTGGCTAAAGAAATGTCTCCTCAGCTCAGTCTGAAATAACATTTCCCTTTTCTTTAAACCATAATTCGTAGTTCTGGATTCCCCAGTCATCAGGAACATCCTCCCTGTGTTGCTCTAGTCTTGTCCTGTTCGGATTTTCAAGGTTACAATTTGATTCCTTTCAATCTTCTAAGCGCCAATGAATATAATCCTAACTGATCCAGTTTCTCATCAGATCTAAGTGCTGTCATCCCAGGAATCAGTCTGGTAAACCTTTCCTTCCTTCCCTCCACGGCCAGAACATCCTTCCTCAGATAAGGAGCGCGAAACTACCCACGACAGAATCAAAATCACACAGTACAGAGGAGGCCCTTCAGCCCATTAACTGTGTACCAGCCAAACTACACTAAACCTATACCAGTCCCACTTTCCAACATAAGGCCCACAGCTTGAATGTTATAACATTTCAACTGCTCACCCAAGTACATTTTAAGTTTGTGAGGTTTCCCACCTCAACCCCACTCAGGCTTTGCATTCCAGATGCACACCAGCCTCTGGATGAAAAACATTTTCCTCAAAACATCTTCAAACCTCCTATCTTTCACATTGAATATGAGCCAACTTGTTATTGACCCTCCCACGAATGAGAACAGCTGCTTTCTATCCACCCTGCCATTCCCCTCATAACCTTATACACCTCTATCAGGTCCCCCCTCCACCTTCTCTGCTCTGAAGAAAACAACCCGAGCTGATCGAATTTCTCTTCATCACTGAAAAGCTCCATCCCACACAACATCCTGGTGATTCCCCTCTGCACCCCAACCAGTGCAATCACCTCCTTCCTACAGTGTGGTGACCTGAACTGCACAGTACTCCAACTGTGGCCTAACCAATGTTCTACTTAACTGCAACATATCCTCCTGCTTTTATAACCACTAGCTGAAATGACAAAGGCAAGTGTCCCCTCTGCCTTTATAACTGCTCCGTTAACCTGTCTTGCCATATTCAGCGATCAGTGGAGAAGCACCCCAAGATCACGCTGTTCCTTAGAGCTTCCTCAGTTCAAAGACGAAGAACAATGAAAATTACAGCACAAGAACTGGCCCTTCGGCCCTACTAGCCTGCACTGGTCCATACCTTCATCTAAATCTGTCATCAATTTTCCAAGGGTCTATCTCCCTTTGCTCCCTGCCCATCCATGTATCTATCTAGATATATCTTAAATGATGCTATTGTGCCTGCCTCTACCACCTCCACTGGCAACGTGTTCCAGGACCAATCACTCTCTGTGTGAAGAACTTTCCATACATATCTCCTTTAAATGTTTCCACTCTCACTTTGAACTCATGACCCCGAGTAATTGAGTCCCTCACTCTGGGAAAAAGTTTCTTGCTATCCACCCTGTCTACACCTCTCATGATTTTGTAGACGTCAATCAGGTCCCCCCTCAATGTTCGACTTTCTAATGAAAATAATCCTATACTACTCAACCTCTCTTCATAGCTCGTGCCCTCCATACCAGGCAATCTTGGTGAACCTCCTCTGCACCCTCTCCAAAGCATCTACATCCTTCTGGCTGTGTGGCGACCAGAACTGTGGGCAGTATTCCAAATCTGGCCAAGCTAAAGTCGATATAATTCTAACATGACCTGCCAACTCTTGTACTGAATACCACGTTTGATGAAGGAAGGTATGCCATATGCCTTCTTGACCACTCTATCGATCTGTATTGCCACCTCCAGGTGCAATGGACCTGAACACCCAGGTCTCTCTGGCCATCAATTTTCCCAGGGTGTTCCATTCACCGTACAGTTTACTCCAGATTTGGATTTTCCAAAATTCATCAGATCACATTTCACGGATTGAACTCCATCCATCCGTTTCTCTGCCCAACTCTCCAATCTGTCTATATTCTGCTACATTCTCTGTCAGTCCCTCACTATCTGCTACTCCACCAATCTTAGCGTCATCTGCAAACTTGTAATCAGATCACCTATACCTACCTCCAGATCATTTATGTATATCAAAAACAAGAGCGGTACCAGCACGGATTCCTGTTCTCCATTCTGAAAACTCCTTCCACTACTACTGTCTGTCTTCTGTTGCCCAGCCTGTTCTCTATCCATCTAGTGAGTACACTCTGGACCCCATGCGACTTTAATTTCTCCATCAGGCTGCCATGGGGAACTTTATCAAACACCTTACTGAAGTCCATGTGTATGACATCCACAGCCCTTCCCTCCTCAATCAACTTTATCACTTCTTCAAAAACGTCTATAAAGTTGGTAAGACATGACATTCCCTGCACAAAATCATGCTGCCTGTTACTGAAATTTCTTCCAAATGTAAATAGATCTTATCCCTCAGTATCTTCTCCAGCAGCTTCTTACCACTACATCAGGCTCACTGGTTGATAGTTACCTGGATTATCCTGGCTACCCTTCTTAAACATGAGCAATTCTCCAGTCCTCTGGGACCTCATCCATGTTCAAGGTTGCTACAAAGATATCGATTAAGGACTCAATTATTTCCTCTCTTGCTTCCCTCAGTAAGCTGGGATCGATCCCATCCCGACCTGGGGACTTGTGCACCTTGATGCCTTTTAAAATACCCAACACTTCCTCCTTCCTTAAACCGACTTGACCCTGAGTAATCAAACACCTATCCCCAACTTCAACATCTGTCATTTCCCTCTCCTTGGTGAATACCAACGTAAAGCACTCATTAAGAATTTCATCATTTTCTCTGACTCCACACATAACATTCCTCCTTTGTCCTTGAGTGGGCCAACCCTTTCTCTAGTCACCCACTTGCTCCTATATAACAATAAAAGGATTTGGAATTTTCCTTAATCCTTTTGCTAATGATATTTCATGACCCTTTTTAGCCCTTCTAATTCCTCATTTCAGATCGGTCCAACTTTCCCAATATTCTTCCAAAGCTTTGTCTGTTTTCAACAACCGAAACCTGATGTATGCATCCTTTTTCCTCTTAGCTAGTCTCAAAATTTCATCTGTCATCCAGCGTTCCCTAATTCTGCCATTTCAATCCTTATTTTCACAGGGACATGTCTGTCCTGACTCTAGTCAACCTCTCTTTAAAAGCCTCCCACATATCAAATGTGGATTTCCCTTTAAACAGCTACTCCCAATCCACATTCCCCAGCTCCTGCCAAATTTTGGATAGTTGGCCTTCCTCCACTTTAGCCCTCTTCCTTTAGAACCAATCTCATCTTTGTCCATGAGCATTCTAAAACTTATGGAATCGTGATCACTCTTCCCAAAAGTAATCCCTGACTGAGATTTCAACCACCTGACCGGGCTCATTCCCCAATACCAGGTCCAGTATGGCCCCTTCCTGAGTTAGACTATTTCCACATTACTCTGTAAAATCCTCCTGAATGCTCATTACAAATTCTGCTCCATCTTAACTCTAACATGAGTGAATCCAGTCAATGTTGGGAAAATTAAAATCTTCCATCACCACCACCTTGTTACTCCTACATCTTTCCATAATCTGTTTACATATTTGTACCTCTATCCCACGTTCACTGTTAGGAGGCTTGTAGGATAGCACCAACATTGTTACTGCACCCTTCCTGTTTCTGAGCTCTGCCCATATTGCCCCACTGCTCGAGTCCTCCATAGTGCCCTCCTTCAGCACACCTGTAATATCCACTCTTACCTGTAATGCAACTCCTCCATCCCTTTTACCTCCCTCTCAAACCCATCTGATACCTCTGTATCCTGGGATATTTAGTTGCCAATCTTGCCCTTCCCTCAACCACGTCTCAGTAATAGCAATAACATCATACTCCCAGATACTAGTCCAAGCCCTAAATTCCTCTGCCTTACCTACTACACTTCTCACATTAAAACAAATTCACCTCAGACCATCTGTCCCTTTGCGTTCATCATCTGCTCCCTACCTACTCTTAACCTTAGTCACGCTGACTTCAATATCTAATTCCTGACAGGCTTTAGTTACTCCCTCCTTATTGCCCACTAACCTCCTCATTTGGTTCCTATCCCTCTGATACACTATTTTGAACCCTCCCCAAGAGTGTGATCAAACACATCCCACAGGACACTGGTTTCCAGTCCTGCCCAGGTGTAGACGGCTCGATTTGTAATTGTCCTACCTCCCCAGGAACCAGTCCCAATGTCCCAAAAATCTGAACCCCTCCCTCCTGCACCATCTCTCAAGCCATGCATTCATCCTGCCTATACTTTCATTTCGACTCTGACTAGCACATGGCACTGGGAGCAATCCTGAGATTACTACCTCTGAGATCCTACATTTTAATATGGTTCCTAACTCCCTAAATTCTGCTTGTAGGGCCTCATTCCATTTATTACCGATATCATCCGTGTCTGCATGAACCGTCACAGCTAGCTGTTTCACTCCCCCTTCAGAATGTCCTGCAGCCGATCTGAGACATCCCTGACCCGTACAACTGGGAGGCAACATGCTATTCGTGAGTCTTGTTTTTGACCACAGAACCGCCGATCTACTCCCCTTACAAAGTCCAAACAAACCATATCTATGCCCCCCCCCCGATCAATCCATCCACTACATCCTCAAACAATTTCGGTCGATTTTTTAAGCATGATTTCCCTTTCGAAAATTCATGCTGACTCTGTCCAGTTCTGTCACTGTTTTCAAACTACTAAGCTATAAAATATTTTATAATGAACTTGAGCATTTTCTCCACTGCTGATTTCTGGCTCAATGGTCTAAAATTTCTTATTTTCCCTCTCTCTCTCTCTCTTTTTCAATAGACTTGTTAAATTAACTCCCTCCACTCTGTAGGACCTATTCCACAGTCAACAAACAGATAACCATCAATGTTTCTAATATTTTACAACCACTTCTGAAGCACTCCTGAAAATAGATTATTTGGCCCTGCTGATTTAAGACATTCTAATTTTCCCAGAACCATTTTCCTCCAACAACTGACTTCCTTCAGCTCTTCCTCTGATAAAACCCCAAGTTCACCAACATGTCTGAGATTTATTTGAGAATTCATTTGTGCAGAAAGATCCAGAATATGTTTATCTGTCATCTCTTTGTTCCAACGATAACATTATAACACTTGTGTGGAACTTCCTTGAATGTCATCTGGACGTCCATATAAGACATAAGACATAAGACATAGGAGTGGAAGTAAGGCATTCGGCCCATCGAGTCCACTCCTCCATTCAGTCATGGATGATGGGCATTTCAACTCCACTTACCAGTGTTCTCCCCGTAGCCCTTAATTCCTCGAGACAACAAGAATCTATCAATCTCGGCTTTGAAGACATTTAGCATCCCGGCCTCCACTGCACTCCGTGGCAATGAATTCCACAGGCCCACCACCCTCTGGCTGAAGAAATGTCTCAGCATTTCTGTTCTGAATTGACCCCTCTAATCCTAAGTCTGTGTCCACGGGTCCTAGTCTCCTCGGCTAATGGAAATAATTTCCTAGCGTCCACCCTTTCCAAGCCATGTATTATCTTGTACGTCTCTAGTAAGTCTCCCTTAATCTTCTAAACTCCAATGAATACAATCCCAGGATCCTCAGCTGTTCCTCATATGTTAGACCTACCATTCCAGGGATCATCGTGTGAATCTCCGCTGGACAGTTCCAGTGTCAGTATGTCCTTCCTGAGGTGTGGGGACCAAACTGGACACAGTACTCCCAATGGGGCTAACCAGAGCTTTATAAAGTCTCAGTAGCACATCTCTGCTTTTATATTCCAACCCTCTTGAGATAAGTGACAACATTGCATTCGTTTCTTAATCACGGACTCAACCTGCATGTTTACCTTTAGAGAATCCTCGACTAGCACTCCCAGATTCCTTTGTATTGGCTTTAATAATTTTCTCACCATTTAGAACAACACATTCCCTTATCTCACACATTAGTGACCTCGTTAAAACATGTAACCAGGTAAGCTAAAAATGTCTGACCCTTTTAAATCCATGCTGATTAGTCTGATCTGTTCATATTTGTCAGACATCTGTTCTAAAACCAGATTCAAGTACTTCACCCAAATAGTCATTCAGCGGAGATAAAAACAATGACTGCAGTGCTGGAAACCAGATTCTGGATGTAGTGGTGCTGGAAGAAGAGCACAACAGTTCAGACGGATCCGAGGAGCGCTGAAATCGACGCTTCAGGCTAAAGCCCTTCATCAGGAATAAAGGCAGTGAGCCTGAAGCGTGGAGAGAGATAGCTAGAGGAGGGTAGAGGTGGGGAGAAAGTAGCATAGAGTACAAGCAAATGTGGCTTGGTAGCGAGTTTGTTTCACGGACGTGGTTGAAGAGTTCAGGGCAGAGGAAATGACCTGGGAGTTGCAGTGGGAGAGGGACTCCCTGAGATTCTTGTAGAGAGAAGCTCTTCAACTATGTCGTGTGAAACAAACTCGCTCCCACAGCCACATTTGCTTGTACTCTATGCTACTTTCTCCCCACCCCCACCCTCCTCTAGCTTATCTCTCACGCTTCAGGCTCACTGCCTTTATTCCTGATGAAGGGCTTTGGCCTGAAGCATCGATTTCGCTGCTCCTTGGATGCTGCTGAACTGTTGTGCTCTTCCAGCACCACTAATCCAGAATTCAACGGAGATGTGCATTGTGAGTGAGTTTAGTAAACAGCTAGTACTGACACAAGGGGCTGAACAGCCTCCTCCTCGAATCATAGAGTCATAGAGGGTGTACAGCATGGAAACAGACCCTTTGGTCCAA
>NC_083409.1:14006759-14100865 GCF_020745735.1 Hemiscyllium ocellatum
TTTTTCTGAATGGCAGGTAGTTACCAATTGTCATACTACAGGGGTCAGTCCTTGGTACCAGTTATTCATAATATACAATCATAGAATCATAGAGACCCAAAAAGGCCCATCAGACCATTGTGTCCAGACTGGTCAAAAAAATAGCAACCCAATAATTTTCATCCATTCTTCCAGTATGAGGGAATTAGATGTTCAAGTGTTCAAGAAGGAATTAAATATTGTTCTTAGGATTAAAGGGATCAAAGAATGTGGGGAGAAAGGAGGAACAGGGGATTGTGTTGGATGATCGGCTGTGATCATATTGAAGGGTGGAGCATTCGAGGTGTGTAAAATGATGAGGGCCCTGGACAGAGTGGGTAGGAAGGACTGATTTCCATCAGCAGAGAAGCACTAGCTATGGGGAGAGATTGAAATGAATTGGGGCAGGGTTTGAGGGGAGTTGAGGAGTAACTGTTTCTACCCAGAGGCTGGTGAGAACTGGGACTTACTGACTGAAAGGGTGGGAGAGGCCAAAACCATCATCACATTGCAAAAACACTTGAATATTCACTTGAAACAGCAAAGCCTCCAGAGCTATGGAGCAAAAGCTGGAAAGTGGGATGGAGCTCAATACATCTTTAACAAACCTGCTATCACCCACAGATCAGGAGAACTTTATCTGAGAACATTGGAGCAGACTTGGATCCACATACTTCATTGGGTGTCCATGTGGAAGGTTCCAGATTACATTTCAAACCTTGCTGCACACCAATGGGCTGAGGTCAAGGGTGAGGCTACAAAGAGTCTCACTGCCCCAGGGTCAGCCAAGGTCACTTCTCCTAATGACTCAATGACCCCTGGAAGGTGAGAGTACATGGGTGAGGGTCAGGATCAGGAAGCTCCAACTTTAAAGAAAGACTTGAATTTGTGAGGCACTGTCCCCAACTCAGGATGCCCCAATGGCTCTTTCCAGCAGACTGTGCACAGTAAGATCCCAAACACATTATGATAATTAGCAGGGAAATAGATTTTTATTGATTTTGATTGGGGTATAAGTATTAACCAGGGCACTGGGGGAACTGGCTGCTCTTCCTCCAATAGTGTCATGGAATGGCATCTTTCACAACTGAAGGATTCCCAGTTCATCCAAAAAAAGTATAGTTCCTTCAAAGTGGAGTTGCAGGTCGATAGTGTGGTGAAGATGTTGTTCAATATGCTTTCCTTTATTGGGCAGTGCATTGAGTATTGGAGTTGGGAGCTGTTGCGGCTGTACAGGACATTGGTTAGGGCACTTTTGGAATACTGTGTAATTCTGGTCTCCCTGCTACAGGAATAATGTTGTGAATCTTAAAATGCTTCAGAAAAGATTTACAAAGATGTTGCCAGGGTCGGAGGGTTTGAGCTATCTGGAGAGGCTGAATAGGCTGAGGCTATTGTCCCTGCAACTTTGGAGGCTGAGGGGTGACAATATAATGGTTCATAATATCATGAGGGGCATAGATAGGGTGAATAGAGAAGATCTTTTCTCCAGAGTGGGGCTGTTGAAAACTAGAAGGCATAGGTTGAAGGTGACAGTGGAAGATTTAAAAGGGACCTAAGGGCCAACCTTTTCATGTGGAGGGTGGTACATGTATGGAATAAGCTGCCAGAAGAAGTGGTGGAGGCTGGTAGAATTACAGCATTTAAAAGGCATCTGGATGGGTATATGAATAGGAAGAGTTCAGAGGGATATGGGCTAAATGCTGGCAAAGGGGACTAGATTAATTTCGGATATCTGGTCAGCATTGATGAGTTGGATTGAAGGGTTGGTTTCCGTGCTGTACAAATCTCTGACTCTAACTGAAGTTCAATTGAACCCTTAACACCTCAGGCTCTCCCAAAGACATTTATAGACAGTTTTGTTTGAAAACCAGTCACTGTTACAATGTCGGGAAAGTGGCAGCCAGTTTCTACTCAGCAAGATCCCATGAAAAGCAATGAGATCAAAGACCACTGTTAATGATGATGGTTCAAAGATAAATATTGTCCTGAACTCAACTCAAAGACCCAATAATTCGGTTGAGTTGGATGGAAAATGAGGAAATAGAGTGGAAAGGAGCAGGTAGGTTGGTGAATAGTGATGGGATTGATTGTTACCAGAAAATAAAAGGAAGGGGCAGAATTTTTGAATATCAAAGGAACCATGTGCAGGGAAAATCAATAATAGAACAAACTTAAAGAGGTTTTATCTAAATGCATGAACCATTCTGAGTACGGGAGACAAAGTGATGCCACAAATTGAGGTAAATTGAGTTTCCAAGGGATTTAAACTAGTTAAAGTGGAGGAGGGCTCAGGAGAAGTTATTCAGGTTTCTGGAAGATATAATAGGGCAGAGAGTACGGAAAGGATCAAGAGTTGAACATCAAACACAAGAGATAAGAGGACAATGATGGGAAGGAGTGCAGTCAATGCAGGAATGAACTTGTAGTGCAGATTGAATCTGGCAGGTATGATGTTGTGGGTATCACAGAGATATGGCTGTAAGGGGATCTGGGCTGGGAACTAAATATCCAAGGATACATGTCCTATCAAAAGGACAGGCAGATGGGCAGAGGGGCAAGAGTTGCCTTGTTAGTAAGAAATGAAATTAAATCAATAGCAAGAAGTGATATAGAGTCAGAAGTAGAATCTGGGTGGGTAGAGTGGAGGAACTGCAAGAAATAAAGAATCTGATGAAAGTTATGTCCAGGTCTCCAGGCTGTAATCAGGATCATGATCAGGAGGGGACAATGGGGAACACAATAATCTGATGCAAATTCCCCATCAACGCTCACCCATCCCTTAGGCACAGCAAGATCAAAAGCCAAGAAATTCAAATCAACTGTTTGGGAGCCAGAGCCACTGGGAACCCTATATTGATGAATATGACCAGCAGGACCTTGTTACTCAGAATAACAATTGCATAAGACCAATTTGGGAAATAAATATTCCATAAATTAGACTTGGGTTTTCTTTACTCTTCAAATGAGGTGGAATTGCCCCGTGTGTCCCTGGAGTCAGATTGAGAATGTTCAGTCTGGGGGAGTCTGGGAGTCACGGCTGGGGAGTACAGTCAATGATAAGCTGGTTCCACTTTCTGCTGTCATATTCTGTAGCCCCTGGGCCATCTCAGTGACAACCATCCAGGGCTCAGGGTGGATTCCAGAGCATCTCATTGTCCTGACTGTTGTGTTCCTCAGTCCAGATGTGGCTCCAGCAATCTCACTCCATGGTTCTCGTATCAGTGGGAACCATGGGGCTGAAATCTTATCCAAACAGAATCTCATACAGCAGGGAGGCTGCTGGTGGATCAGAAACCCCTTGGATTCAGTCCCAGATTCCACTGTGGCTCTTTCATTCAAACACAGCATTAGCACACTGACACCACATTCAGAGGGCAATCCTGAGATGGGGCAAGTTTGGTTCTTGATTCCAATGTGAGGAAATGGGGGCTGGGTGTGAAATGTCTAGTCTGAAACTGGTGGGGGTACTTTATAATGAAGAATAGAAACTGATGTCGGAATAAAGTCAGGTGTTGATGGGAGTGAGGAATATCTCAGTGATCTGTCTCCAGAATCCACAGCCTACACACATCCTTCTGTCAGACCCTGAAGGCTGAGAAACAGCTCCTTGACATCTAACATTTCTCCAACTTTCCCAGAAATGGTGAAATATTTTCTTTGTCAGTGATTCCCTGGGACAGGACATATTAAAAAGTGCATTTTAGAATGGATGGCATTGAAGTATGTAGGGAAGAGGTTTTGGGAATACTGGAAAGGATGAAAATAGATAAGTCTCCTGGGCCTGATGGCATTTATCCTAGGATCCTCTGGGAAGCTAGGGAGGAGATAGCAGAGCCATTGGCCTGGATTTTTATGTTGTCATTGTCAACGGGAATAGTACCAGAAGACTGGAGGATGGCGAATGTGGTCCCCTTGTTCAAGAAGGGGAGTAGGGATAGCCCGAGTAACTATAGGCCAGTGAGTCTGACTTCTGTGGTGGGCAAAGTCTTAGAGAGAATTGTAAGGGATAAGATTTATGAACATCTGGATAGGAATAACGTGATCAAGGATAGTCAGCATGGTTTTGTGAAGGGCAGGTCGTGCCTCACAAACCTTATTGAGTTCTTTGAGCAGGTGACTAAGGAGGTGGACGAGGGTAAAGCAGTAGATGTTGTGTATATGGATTTTAGTAAGGCGTTCGATAAGGTACCCCATGGTAGGCTAATGCAAAAACTATGGAGGTATGGCATTGAGGGTGCATTAGAGGTTTGGATTAGAAATTGGCTGGCTGGAAGGAGACAGAGGGTAGTAGTTGATGGTATAGGTTCATCTTGGAGTGCAGTTACTAGCGGTGTACCTCAAGGATCTGTTTTGGGACCATCGCTTTTTGTTATCTTTATAAATGATCTAGAGGAGGGGCTTGAAAGCTGGGTGAGTAAGTTTGCGGATGACACAAAAGTCGGTGGAGTTGTGGATAGTGAGGAAGGATGTGGCAGGTTACAGCGGGATATAGACAAGTTGCAAAGCTGGGCAGAAAGGTGGCAATTGGAATTCAATGTAGCTAAGTGTGAAGTCATTCACTTTGGTAGGAGTAACAAGAAGATGGATTACTGGGCTAATGGTAGGCTACTTGGTAGTGTGGATGAGCAGAGGGATCTTGGTGTCCATGTACACAGATCTCTGAAAGTTGCCACCCAGGTAAATAGTGCTGTGAGGAAGGCATATGGTGTACTGGGCTTTATTGGCAGAGGAATTGAGTTCCGGAGTCCTGAGGTCATGTTGCAGTTGTATAAGACTCTGGTGCGGCCTCATCTGGAGTATTGTGTGCAGTTTTGGTGGCCATACTATAGGAAGGATGTGAAGGCATTGGAACGAGTGCAGAGGAGGTTTACCAGGATGTTGCCTGGTATGGTAGGAAAATCGTATGAGGAAAGACTGAGGCACTTGGGGCTGTTCTCATTGGAGAAAAGAAGGTTTAGGGGAGATTTGATAGAGGTGTACAAGATGATTAGGGGTTTAGATAGGGTAGACACTGAGAACCTTTTACCGCTAATGGAGTCAGCTGTTACAAGGGGACACAGCTTTAAATTAAGGGGTGGAAGGTATAGGACAGATGTTAGGGGTAGATTCTTTACACAGCGGGTTGTGAGTTCATGGAATGCCCTGCCAGTAGCAGTGGTGAACTCTCCCTCTTTATGGTCATTTAAACGGGCATTGGATAGGCATTTGGAAGTTATTGGGCTAGTGTAGGTTAGGTAGGATTCGGTCGGCGCAACATTGAGGGCCGAAGGGCCTGTACTGCGCTGTATTTTTCTATGTTCTATGTTCTGTGCTGTGGGAAGGGAACTGTTGCCTCTCAATGACAAAGCCAATGGAAGGATGTGGAGCTGGCACTGTGAAATGTTAGGGCACAGAGGATGACACCAGAAGCAATTCAATGTTGTCACTCTCTGCTTTGCAATTGCTAAACTAGTAATAATTGGTTTTTGCTCACAATTTGGTCTCTTGTATTCGATCCACTTGCCTTTCTTGCTTTGCTTCTTTTGACTTGAGTCTGTGGGTAGCTCCATCAAACCCCAATTCCCTCACTCTCATCCAGGCCCCTGAAGAGATTAGAGACAAAAGAAAGTGCAAATGCTGGAATCCAAGGTTGACAAGCAGGAGGCTGGGAGAACACAGCAAGCCAGGCAGCATCAGGAGGTGGAGAAATCAATGTTTTGGCTGTAATCCTTCTTCAGGAATGGGGGTGGGTTGGGAGGTGGGGGAATGATGGGGGAGCTGCAGATAAAGGGAGTAGTGGGGGGCAGGGTGGTGAGATGGGGATAGGTGAAGGTAGGTAGAGGATTGGTTGATGGGAGGGATGAATACAAATTACTCTCCCATCGACTCATCAGGTCATATTCTCTACCATTCTCAACCTATCCCTACCTCAACACCCTGCTCCGCCCCATTCCCTTTATCTCCTTTTCCAATCTTTCCTCATCACAGCCCAACCATTCCAGGGATCAATCGGGTAAAATTCCTGTGAACCACCTCCGATGCATTTATATTCTTCCTTCAATAGGGAGACCAAAACTACCCTCAGTATTTGAGATGTGGTCACACCAATGTCCAGGAATAACTGAAACATCGCAGTCTCACTTTCTGGTCCTTAAGCACATTTACACTCTCTTGTACCAGGCTTTTTACTGTCCAACTCTAATTGCCCTGGACCTGGTGGTGATTAGCTGCCATCTTGAACCCCTGCAGTCAGTCTGCTGTTGGTAGACCCACAATGTCATAGGAGGGGAATTCCAGGATTGTGACCCAGTGATGATGTAGGAACTGCTTCATATTTCCAAGTCAAACTGGTGAATGACTTGGAGAGGAACTTGCTGGGGTGATGGTCCCATGTACCTGCTGTCCTTGTCCAAATATAAGTGGTCATGGGTTTGGAAGCTGTTGTCTCAGGATCTTTGGTGAATCTCTGCAGTGCATCTTGTAAATAGTACACAGAGCTGTTACTGAGCGTCGGTGTGGGGGGAATGCATGTGTGTGAATGTGGTTCCAATCAAGCGGTAACCTTGTTTTCAACAAAATTTAAATAAATAATATAAAACAGCATAAAATTAAATAAAATATAATTTTGCTGCCTTTTTGATAAACCATCACTGAACCCAAAAAGTTAAACCTCCTCTCCCCACAGAGGCTGCACCTGTTCCCTTCTCCAGCATCGTGCTTCTATTTGAGATTTGCAGTATTTTGTTTATGTATCTGTGTTAATGCCATTGGTTATAAGAGAAGCATTGGTCAGCACACTGGGGAGATTTTCCCTGAGATGGTCACAAAGCCCTTATATTCACATCGACCTGAGAGGGCAGTGGTTTAACCGATCATCCAGCAGATGGCGTCTTTGCCTTTGCCAGCCTCAGGACAGTGCTCCAGTGTCTGGAGTGGGGCTTGAAACCTGCAGGTTCAGGTGACAGTGTTATCACTGAACCCATCTATTCTTTTCTGGGATGTGGGAGTCACTGGCAAGACCAGCATTTGTTCCCCATCCCTACCTGTCCTGAAACTGAGTGGCTTCTTTAGCCTTTTAAATGGCAGGTAAGGGTCAGCCACATTACTGGAGTGCTGTTTTGTACATTCTGTGATACATGGAGACTCTGTCAGTATTGGGTATCGCAAGGTATGTTCCCTCCATTGAACACTTTCCAACACACTCTCTCCATCTTTCTTTACTCCTTATTGACTCTTCTACAATTGTCCCTGTTCCCCCAACCCGCCCCGGTCCCAGAGGGATTGATGGCCGGAGTTCATGACCCCGCACTGTGTGAAGGTTGGTGTGAAGTGAGGCCAGTGTGTTGGAGATTGGGCTCCTGCCTCAGGACCAGGTGTTGGGGCCTGTTCAACAATCTGCACATTGTCCTTTTCCTCTTTCTGAATGAACTGGATCAAGTTGCAGTAATGAGCTGGCGACAAGGTGTCTTGTCTAAAATGTTTCCAGCATTGGGCACAGAACTGGCTGAGTAGGAGGAGACAGAGGGCAGTGACGGGGGATGGTTTTCAGAATGGAGGGCTGTGACTCGTGGTTTCCACAGGGAACTCTGCTGTATATGGTCTACATAAATGATTTGGAGGAAAGCGTAGCTGGTCTAATTAGTAATTTTACAATTGATACAAAGATTGGTAGAAGTGCAGAGAATGAGAAGGATTATCTAGGATATGGCAGGATAGAGAAGTTGGATGCTTGGACAGAAAAATGGCAGGTGTAGTTTAATCCAGACAAATGTGAGGTGATGCATTTTGAAAGGTGATGTACAGGTGGGAATTATACAGTGAATGACAGAATCCTTTGGAGTATTGATATGCAGAGGGATCTGGGTGTGTATGTTCACAGATCACTGAAGGTGCCAGCACAGGGAGGTAAGGCAGTAAAAAAGGCTGATGGCCTGGTTGCCTTCATTGGAAGGGGCATTGAGTGTAAGGACAGACAAGTTATGCTGCAGCTTTATAGAACTTTAGTTTGGCCACACTTGGAATAGTGCACACAGTTCTGGTTGCATAGAACTGCACACAGTCCAAAAAGAAGGATGTGGATGTTTTGAAGACAGTGCAGAAAATGTTTACCAGGATATTGTCTGGTATGGGGGAATTGTAGTTCTGAAGAAAGGTTGGAGAGACTGAGTTTGTTTTCACTGGAATGCAGGAAAATGAGGTGCGTCCTGATAGAAGTTTACAGAATGGGATAGGCAGAGTGGAAATAATGAGACTTTTTCCCAGGGTGGAGGGGGTCAAATACTAGGGGACGCAGGTTCAAGGTGCAGGGGTTTGGGGGAATTCATTGTAAAGAGGTGTACAAACCAAGTATTTCACACAGAGGAAGTTGACTACCTGGAACACACAGCCAGAGGAGGGGGTGGAAGCAGACACAATAGAAGTATTCAAGAAATTCCTGCACTAATGCATGAATAGGAAGGGAATAGAGGGATATGAATCCTGTCGATGAAGATAGTTTCAGTATAGAAGGGCAAAATGTATCAGCACAGGCTTGGAGGGCCGAAGGGCCTGTTCCTGTGCTGTATTGTCCCTTGTTCTTTGGTCCCTGCTGTTGAATTGGATTCTCGGGAGCCAGCTCCATATGAAGAGCCTGTTCTCATTCTTTTGTTGGAGTTCATGGGGCAGCTGCTGCTTCCTTGTTACGTCACTGATCAAACCAACAATGGGGAAAGCCTCTTGATATTTTAAATACACTGTCTGCAGGAAAATGTTTGGCTGAGGTTTTAATATTGTTTAATAAGATAATGACATCAATACACCAGTGTTCTTTACGGCTGGGAGCATTTAACATCATAGTCCTTGTTTTAAGTGGACTCTCACTCATGATAATACAGTTTTCAATGTTTCTCTCCCTTTATGTGTTACGAAGAGATTTGCCAACATGTTTTGGTGAGGACAGTGCATCTTCATTGGAGGATTGGAAGATGATATCTTCAGGACACACACACTAAACAACCCCACCACCCTGTGGCCGACCATTTCAACTCCCCATCCACTTGCTAAGGATATGCAAGTCCCTAGGCCTACTCCACCGCCAAATTGAAGCCATCTAACAACTGGAGGAAGAACACCACATCTTCCACCTTGAGACCCTCCAATGACACGGAATGAATGTTATAGAGTCATAGAGTCATAGAGATGTACAGCATGGAAATAGACCCTTCAGTCCAACCCGTCCATGCCGACCAGATATCCCAACCCAATCTAGTCCCACCTGCCAGCACCCGCCCATCTCCCTCCAAACCCTTCCTATTCATATACCCATTCAAATGCCTCTTAAATGTTGCAATTGCACCAGCCTCCACCACATCTTCTGGCAGCTCATTCCATACACATACCACCCTCTGCGTGAAAAAGTTGCCCCTTAGGTCTCTTTTGTATCTTTCTCCTCTCACCCTAAACCTATGCCCTCTAGTTCTGGACTCCCCAACCACTGGGAAAAGATGTTGTCTATTTATCCTATCCATGCCCTTCGTAATTTTGTAAAACTCTATCAGGTTATCACTCAGCCTCTGATGCTCCAGGGAAAACAGCACCAGCCTGTTCAGCCTCTCCCTGTAGCTCCAATCTTCCAACCCTGGCAACATCCTTGTAAATCTTTTCTGAACCCTTTCAAGTTTCACAACATCTTTCCGATAGGAAGGAGACCAGAATTGCATGCAATATTCCAGCAGTAGCCTAACCAATGTCCTGTACAGCCGCAACATGACCTCCCAACTCCTGTACTCAATACTCTGAATGTTGATGTTACTTGTTTCCTCATCTCCACTCCCCCAGCTTATCCCAGATCCAACCCTCCAACTCGGCACCACCCTTTTGAACTGTCCTACCTGTCCATCTTCCTTCCCACCTATCCACTCCACCCTTCACTCTGACCTATCACTGTCACCCCCCACCTCCACGTACCTATTGCAATCTTCATTACATTTTCGCCAGCCCCAATTCCCTCCTATTTATCTCTCCGACTCCTCACTCCCTCCTCTCCATTCCTGATGAAGAGCTTATGCTCAAAACGTCGACTCTCCTGCTCCAGGGATTCTGCCTAACCAGCGCTACATGATTTCACTCTGTGCTGTGGTAACAGTGTGTTAAAGCCCAGTGCAGGTCATCCGTCATCTCAATCAGATCACAGGGTCTAAGGTTGGTCAGTAATGTCTGGCCCCAGAACAATAACACTGACTGACTGGAGACAACCCAGATCAAGTCCCAGTGAGAGTGTTATTGACCTTCACACTCAAAGCCCACCAAGGAGGTGGTTATTGTTAGTTTCAATGTTGCCACAGATTAAATTCTCCCAGAGACTCATAATTCATTCCAGATTTTAAACAAGGGAGGGATGTTGTGGGGAGACAGATGGGAAGGCATGGAGAGGAAACAAAAAGGAGAGAGAATTGCCCTTCTGTTACACTGTTCATGAGCTCAGGATGTTCAAAGATGTTTTACAGCTAATGGAGAAATTCCAAAGTCTAGTCATTGTTGTAATATGGGCGGGGGAATGACAGCTCCCCCGAACAGAAGGAATGCAAAAACTGCTATCACTATGAGAGTGGAAAGGTCGGGTGGAGACAATGACAGAGACACCCTCCACAGAGAGAGAGGGGAAAGTACGCAGACACATTTAAAACTGTATTAACACAAGTGAGAAATCAAACAAACACCCACTTCATCATGAGTCTTCCTGCATTGTTGGTTTGAATCCAATTCAACAGCAGGGACCAAAGAACAAGGAACTATACAGCACAGGAACAGGCCCTTCGGCCCTCCCAGCCTGTGTTGACACATTTTGCCCTTCCTCACCGAAACTGTATTCACCTACAGGATTCATATCCCTCTATTCCCTTCTTTTCCGTGTATTCATCCAGGTATTTCTTGAATGCTGCTATTGTGTCTGCTTCCACCACTTCCACTGGCAGCGTGTTCCAGCCCTCACCACCGTTTGTGTGAAATACTTACCTCACACATCTGTTTTAATTCCCCACTGCACCCACCCACCCCCTCCCACACCTTGTACCTGTGTCCCCTAGTAACTGACCCCTCTACCCTGGGAAAATCCCTCATATCAGACAGCATTCTTGGTACATTTTTTCAGTACCCTCTCCAAAGCATCCACATCCTTCTGGTCATGGTGACCAGAACCATATGCAATATTCCAAGTATGGCCAAACTAAAGTTCAGTAAAGCTGCAGTATAACTTGTCTATCCTAATACTCAGTGCTCCTCCCAATGTAGCCAAGCCTGCCATTGCCTTTTTTACTACCTTAGGTGCTGCCACCATCAGTGATCTGTGAACATGTACATCCAGATCCCTCTGCAATTCAATACTCCAAAGGGTTCTGCCATTCACTGTGCAGGTATTCTGCCACGTGCTTCATCTTTCAAAATGCATCATTTCACATTTATTTGGATTAAACTTCATCTGCCATTTTCTATCCATGCATCCAATTGATCTATGTCCTGCTGTATCCTCTGATAATCTGATCATTAACTGCAACTCCAGCAATCTTTGTGGCATCCACAAACTCATGAATTAGACTAGCCATGTTTTCGTCCAAATCACTTATGGAGACCATGGACAGCAAAGGTACCATCATTGATCCCTGTGAAACCCCACAAGACACAGCCCTCCATTCTGAAATCCATCCTTCCATCACTATGCTCTCTCCTCTGACACAGCCAGTTCTGTATCCAATGCTGGGAACATTTTAGACAAGACACCTTGTTTCCAGATCGTTACTGCAACTTGATCCAGTTCATTCAGAAAGAGACAAAGGACAATGTGCAGATTGTTGAACAGGCCCCTACACCTGGGCCTGAGGGAAGGGCCCAAGCTCCAACACACTACACATGAAATTTAAGACAGATTGGGGTCATGAACTCTGTCCATATGTTCCTTTGGGACCGGAAAGGAGTGAGGAAATAGAGGCAATTGTAGAAGAGTCAATAAGGATTAAAGCAAGATGGAGAGCGCGTTTTGGAAAGGGATTAGTGGAGAAAATATACTTTTTGCCACCCAACGTTGACATAGTCTCCGTGTATCACATCATGAATAAAATAGCACACTGTGAGGACAATCAAAAGTTACACCAAAGTGCTTATTTTTGATATATCACAGCATGCAGAGCATTTTTATTGTAGTGCAATTAGGTATCCTGGTTCAAAAGATGTTCTCTCTCTCTCTCTCTCTCTCTCTCTCTCTCTATCTCTCTCTCTCTCGCTGTCTCTCTCTCTCTCTCTCTCTCTCCTCGTTTGTACAGATCCAGCTGGTTCGATCCTCACAGAGCCCCAGTTTATTTGGACTGTTCAGTAATGTGGAAATGCCGATGGTGGACTGGGGTACACCTGATAAAGGAGCAGCGCTTTAGAAGCTTGTGATTTCAAATGAATCAGTTGGGCTAGAACCTGGTGTAGTGTGTCCTCTGACTTTGTATTGTTCAGGCACAGTGAAACAGCTGCTTTCTAGTTACTATGGAGGACTTGCACAGCTGCTGAAGACTATGGGTAATGACTCCTTCCATTAGCCGCAAACACACCAGTAGTCATTCCAGTGGATTCCAGTGGGAATGACCAATCAGTTGCTTTGACTTAGTTCCCCAGTTAATCAGGACATGGCTGACCTGGAATACATTCTCCCTTTATCCTGTAAACCGTACTGCCCTGAGTAAATGGATATTGAAACCCAACCTCAACAGCTTTTTATTTTGGATTGAGGGTTCCAGATTTCCATCACTCTGTCGGAAAGAAATTTTCCTGAAATCGTCTGAATTACAATTTTAACAACCCTCTTGTTCTGGACTCTGGGACCGGAAAAAACAATTTACATCAACACTGTTCATCACCTCTGGGGAAAAGTCTCACTGATGTAACCTGTTCTCTCTCATTACCAGTTTCTGATCTGAAGGTGACATGACAGGCTGGATACTGAGAGGGTGGATCCTGTTATCGAGCAGATGAGAACTGGAGGGCTGGTTTAACACAAACCAGTCTCCAGTTTAAAGGGAAGGAGGGGTTTTCTTGCTGAGGATTGATAGTCTGTGGAATTCTCTTCTCTACATGGGAATGGAGGTTCACTCATGGAGTTGGCACAAGGTTACAGTCGACAGATTTTTTTGATGAACAAGGCAATTAAGGATAATGGGAGGGGATGGGGAAGCAGAAAGTACGGGCGAGACCATAACCAGATGAGCAGTGATCTTCTTCATTGGCACAGCAGCTCCCAAAAGGCCTGCTCCTGCTCCTGGGCCCTATGTTCTGACAGAGGCTGCAGCAATTCTGGACCCCCATCTTTCCTTTGTCACTCACTGACAAAAATGTAATTTTAAAATGAAAATTATTTTTTTGAACAAGACCAACTCAATTCTTGTTGCAGTCATTTTCTTTGCTGGCTTTTAATTTCAACAGGGTTTCAGAAACACGTCATTTGCCTTATGTTGCAGTGGAGACAGACACAAGGCAGTGAGGCCTCAGAGAACACCGAGAGCTTTCACTCTGCACAACAAGGCTGTCAGTACAAGAATCTGGTGACAGGATTGTAGGGGGTTGTAAAGGAGAGAGTCACGGAGAAAAGAGACCTTATAGTTCAAAATAAAACCTCTTCCTATATTCCCACACTCTAATGAATTAATGTTAGAGGATTAGAAACCCAGAACGGTGAGAGTGTGCTGGCTCAGAGGCTAAAAGGCAGAGAGCAAGGAGCTGCATTATTCCTTCTCATTATTATTTCTGCTTCATCATTGGTGAGCTTCATATTTATTGCCCACCCCCAGTTGCTTGGACTAAGTTCTTTGCTGAACCAGATCATGGGGTCATTAAAAATGGATCATGTCACGGTGGGGCAGGAGTCACAGACCAGGCACCCTCGCCAAAAGAACATTTGTGAACATCACATTGAATTTCATGTCTTTTTTGTACAGGTTCCAGCGCCTTCCTTTCCAGGTATTACATGGCTCACCCCCGCCCTCTCCAGGACAATTGGGGAAAGGCAACGCCCGCTCTGGAGAAATCAGGAGAAATGATGTAAAATTAAAATGATTAAACTGGTGAGGCTTCAATTCATCTCTTTGGAAGACTGGACTCTCGGCCAGAAACAGAGCCATGACATGGGTGACCCTGGTTTGTCAGACTGAAAGGTGGAGTGTCCTTTGGATTGACACTGGGATCAGCAAAAAAATGAATTACACTCAAAGATCGAATAAACAGATATCAAAGTGGGTCACCAAACTGCAGAGTGCAGCACTTGCAGCTTCGTATCCCCATCTCTATCCTTGCTGTTGCCCTTCCCTTACTGTCCTGGAGAGGGCGGTGGTGAGCCATGGGTTTCTCAAAGAGGATCTGACAGAGGGACAAGGTCATGTCCTCGGCCTGAGCACAACTGTCTGACCTGCTGTGCTTTTCCAGCGCCACACTTTTCGACTCCGAGCAAACTATCCCTCAGGAGAATGAGCTGTGGCACATGGGAAAACGTGAGAGTGTGGGAAAGGAACCAGCAGCCTGGTCAGCCTGCAGAGGGGAAGAAACAGATTTGGTGAATGAAATGATATCCTTCTAAGCTGAAATACAGACTCAGGCTTTCAGAGCTACACAGTTTACATTGTTACTGACGGTGACTCCATGGGCAATGTTCCTGCTTCAGAGTCAAATGGTCATTGGATTGAACTCTGACACAATGTTATGTATGGGATGTTCATTTAAAGCCCCACCAGCACCACCCAGACCCCAATCCTTCCACCTCAGGGGGCTCGACAAGGTCCCATTCTAAAAGAGATTCCCTCGGGTATCCTGCTCAATATTCATCCAATGCCACCAAAACATATTTGTCTCATCATTCATTTGCTGATTTTGGGACCTCAGCATTTTGTCTTGTGAAGGTGATTGCACTGCACACGCAACTTTAAATATCCTGGGACAATTTAAAAAAAAACTGCACCCACAAGAGTTCTCTCTCCATTATCATGTAAAAGGGGAGCAATGAGCAAATGAAAATCCACACTGGAGGCAAACACGGAAGTTTCAGCTGAAAGGCTTTTTGCACCACGTTAACCTGCACCCTGGGCATTTCCTTCCAGTGTTCGAGATGGTTATCAGACTGGGATGGAGGCTTACAGGAGGCTGGAAGAACACAGCAAGTCAGGCAGAACTGGAGGTGGAGCAGTCAACATTTCGGGTATAACCTTTCTTCAGAACTGCAGGTGGGGGTAGGGGGAGCTGCAAATCAAGGTGGGATCAGTTGTTTGGGTAGGTGGAGGGGAATGGTGGAGTGGTAGGTATTGATGGATGAACACAAATAGAGGGTTTGAAGTGCTTGGTCGATGGGAGGAATGAATCCATTTGGTGGCTGGAAGGGAGGGTCTGTAAGTGGAATAGAATGGAGGAGGGGGACTGGAAAGGGAGTCGAAAGTTGGGAAAGGGAGGCTTTTTGAAATTGGAGAACTCAATGTTGATTCCTCTGGGTTCTGAGCTACCCCAGGGAAAAGATAATTATTTGTTCCTCCAGTTTGCAGTCTGATTGTTTGTGGCAATGGAGGAGGCAGAAGATGGTCATGTCAGAGAGGGAATAGGAAGGGGAATTGAAATAGGCAGTGACTGGGAGGCCAGGTCAGCCTTTGTGAGCATGGCTAAGATGCTCAGCAAAACATGCCCTTAGTTTAAGTTCGGTCTCACCAGTGTAGAGAAGACCACAACGGGTGCACCGGATACAATAAACTTGGTAGGAGCAGAGGCAGGTGAACCTTGGGCGGCACGGTGGCACAGTGGTTAGCACTGCTGCCTCACAGCGCCTGCAGACCCGGGTTCAATTCCCGACTCAGGCGACTGACTGTGTGGAGTTTGCATGTTCTCCCCGTGTCTGCGTGGGTTTCCTCTGGGTGCTCCGGTTTCCTCCCACAATCCAAAGATGTGCGGTCAGGTGAATTGGCCAAGCTAAATTGCCCGTAGTGTTAGGTAAGGGGTAAATGTAGGGGTATGGGTGGGTTGCGCTTCGGCGGGTCGGTGTGGACTTGTTGGGCCGAAGGGCCTGTTTCCACACTGTAAGTCTAATCTAATCTAATCTAATCTTTGTCTGACCTGGAAGGACTGGGGCCCTGGATGGAAATGACAGGGGTGGTGTGTCGGCAGGTTTTGCATCTTTTACGGTTGCAGGGGAAGGTACCAGGGTTTTGTGGGGGGGGGGGGGGAGGGGGTAGGTGTGAAGTGTGGTGAAAACCAAGGATTGGCAAAGGGAACAGTCCTTGTGGAAGGCAGAGAGGGGTGGGGAGGGTAAGATGCTTTGGTGGTGGGGTCTAGCTGGAGTTGGCAGAATTGTTTGAGGCTGATACGTTGGATGCGGAGATTGGTGGGGTGTAAGATGAAGACAAGGGGGAACCCTGTCTTTATTGCATTTTGGAGAGGGGTGTTTAGATTTGGGAAGCAGAGAATGGAAGAGGTGCGGTGGAGGGCTTTCTGGATGGCAGAGGTGGGAAAAGTACATTGTTCAAAATAAGTGGACATCTGGGACACTTGGGAGTGGAGCGTCTCCTCGTTCGAGCAGACATGACGGAGATGGAAGAATTGGGAAAACGGGAGGGTGTTCTTGCAGGATACTGGTTGGGAGGAGGTCGTTGTGAGAGTCTGTGGATTTACAGTAAATGTCTGATCCTAGACTGTCACCGGAGATGGAAATGGAGCAATCAAGAAAGAAGAAGGATTTGTCCAAGATGGACTATGTGAATTAAAGGGCAGGTTGGAGGTTGTTAGCAAAGTCGATGAACTGCTCCAGTTCAGCCTGGGTGGTGGATGCAGCACTGATGCAGTCGCTGATGTAATGGTGGATGATTTGGGGAATGGTGCCTGTGCATGTACTGGTGAGGTGTTGTTTGATGTAGCCGACAACAAGCAGACATAGCTGGGACCCATGGTCACCCACTGGATTTGGAGGAAATGGGAAGAGTTGAAGGAGGCTGACAGATCACATGGAAATGTTTGGAAAAGGTTCACAAGGGCACAGTCCAGGCTTCCTGCAAATATCAGCCTTCCTTCTATTGTAGTGCTTCTTCATAGGAACTTCTCTCTGGCGGTTTCAAGTACACATCCTCCATGGAAATATCACAGACTTTATTGAAATGGGATGAGCTGAAAGAAGAGAAGGAAATGGGAAGAATTAACCAGACAAGGGTGTGCATCAAGAGAGATGGGAGTGTGTGGGAGACTCTGTGCCATTAAAAAATCCCAAAGGAGTTTCACAAGAAAAGCTCGAATCTTTACAAGGATATAACAGGGAGATGACTTACTGACATCAAACAGGTTGGGTGTTAGGGACCCTGTGCCTCTGGTGCCTAACTCTATTTGAGACATTACAGTCAAGGATGGTTGATGTGTAAATAAAGGGTGACTTGATGATGTGGAGTTATTTCATGATCAATGACCGGGGGCATAGATTTAAGAGAAATGGCTGAAAATTAAGAAGGAATATGAGGAAACACACTTTCGTGCAGTAGGTGGTGGTAATTTGTAACTTGCTTTCTGTAAGAATGGTTGAGGCAGAAGCTCTCCCATATCATTGAAGTATTTCGGTGTGCAGCTGTAATACCAAGGCACACAGGACTATGGACTGAGTGCTGGAACATGGAATTAGAATAGTGAGGTGGTTGTTTGACTGGCTTTGGCTCATTGGGCAGAAGGGTCCTGTTCTTGTAGACCTGTTGTAGACATCTGACTCTGCCAGGACTCCAGCAATGTGGCTGACCCTTACCTGACATTTGAAAGGCCCAGCAAGCCACTCAGTTTCAGGGCAGTTAGGGATGGGGAACAAATGCTGGTCTTGTCAGTGACACCCACATCCCAGGAAAGAATAGACGGCCTCAGTAACACAGTCACCTGAACCTGCAGGTTTCAAGCCCCACTCCAGACACTGGAGCACTATCCTGAGACTGGCAAACGTAAAGACGCCATCTGCTGGATGATCGGTTAAACCACTGCCCTCTCTGGTCGATGTGAATATAAGGGCTTTGTGACCATCTCAGGGAAACTCTCCCCAGTGTGCTGGCCAATGCTTCTCTTATAACCAATGGCATTAAAACAGATACAAGAGTAAAATACAGCAAATCTCAAATAAAACAAGATGCTGGAGAAAGGGAACAGGTGCAGCTGCTTTAGAGAGAGGAGGGAATAATGTTTTGGATTCAGTGATGTTTTATCAAAAAGACACCACAGTTTTTGATGATTTTATTTAATTTTAACCTGTTTTATGTTATTTTGTTTTATTTAAATCTTGTTTATCAAATTTCTCTCGGCTTGATTGGCACCACATCGACATATATCCATTGTCTCCACATTGACCCTCAGTAACAGCTGTGTGCACTATCTACAAGATACATTGCAGAGGTTCAGCAAAGATCCTGAGAGAGTACCTTCCAAACCCATGACCACTTCCATCAAGAAGGACATGGTAGCAGATACACAGGAACACCGGTCTTTGCACGTTCCCCTCAAGCCATTTAGCATTCTGATATGGAAATATATCACTGTTCCTACATTGTTACTGTGTCAGAATCCGAGAATCCCCTTCCTCTGCACATTCTGGGTCTACCTACAGCACACAGACTGCAGCGGTTCAAGAAAGCAGCTCAGCGCCACTGTGTACATGACAATGAGAAATGGACAGTAACAAGGCTGGTGCAAAGTAAGAGCAGGTGTGATTAGGGATCTGAAAGTGAGAATGTGATGTTTCAGTTTGTTCTGAACATCTCAAAGTTTGTATGAACTTTTGGTCTCCTAATTGCAGAAAGAATATAAATCCATTGGAAGTGTTTCAGAGGAGTTTTACCCGACTGATCCCTGGTATGAGGGGTCTGTGTGATGAGGAAGAATTGGAAAGGCTGGCCTTGTTCTCACTGGAGTTTCGAAGAGTGGGGGGTTTTCCTGTCCCACTTTATTCTCCAAAACTTTACCTGACCCCCTCTTGGGCCATACCCTCCTGCCCCTTACTAACATGGAATCGGACTGCCCAGTCCTGAGGCTTACACCTTCCATCTGGAACAAAGTCTCCAGGTATCGCTGCCCCTCCCTGATGTATCAGGATTCTTACAACTCAGCTTCCAATCCAAACCCCCTGAGTGTATGAACATCTGGATAGGAATAACGTGATCAAGGATAGTCAGCATGGTTTTGTGAAGGGCAGGTCGTGCCTCACAAACCTTATTGAGTTCTTTGAGCAGGTGACTAAGGAGGTGGACGAGGGTAAAGCAGTAGATGTTGTGTATATGGATTTTAGTAAGGCGTTCGATAAGGTACCCCATGGTAGGCTAATGCAAAAACTACGGAGGTATGGCATTGAGGGTGCATTAGAGGTTTGGATTAGAAATTGGCTGGCTGGAAGGAGACAGAGGGTAGTAGTTGATGGTATAGGTTCATCTTGGAGTGCAGTTACTAGCGGTGTACCTCAAGGATCTGTTTTGGGACCATCGCTTTTTGTTATCTTTATAAATGATCTAGAGGAGGGGCTTGAAAGCTGGGTGAGTAAGTTTGCGGATGACACAAAAGTCGGTGGAGTTGTGGATAGTGAGGAAGGATGTGGCAGGTTACAGCGGGATATAGACAAGTTGCAAAGCTGGGCAGAAAGGTGGCAATTGGAATTCAATGTAGCTAAGTGTGAAGTCATTCACTTTGGTAGGAGTAACAAGAAGATGGATTACTGGGCTAATGGTAGGCTACTTGGTAGTGTGGATGAGCAGAGGGATCTTGGTGTCCATGTACACAGATCTCTGAAAGTCGCCACCCAGGTAAATAGTGCTGTGAGGAAGGCATATGGTATACTGGGCTTTATTGGCAGAGGAATTGAGTTCCGGAGTCCTGAGGTCATGTTGCAGTTGTATAAGACTCTGGTGCGGCCTCATCTGGAGTATTGTGTGCAGTTTTGGTCGCCATACTATAGGAAGGATGTGGAGGCATTGGAACGAGTGCAGAGGAGGTTTACCAGGATGTTGCCTGGTATGGTAGGAAAATCGTATGAGGAAAGACTGAGGCACTTGGGGCTGTTCTCATTGGAGAAAAGAAGGTTTAGGGGAGATTTGATAGAGGTGTATAAGATGATTAGGGGTTTAGA
This sequence comes from Hemiscyllium ocellatum, assembly GCF_020745735.1. Lineage (NCBI taxonomy): Eukaryota > Metazoa > Chordata > Chondrichthyes > Orectolobiformes > Hemiscylliidae > Hemiscyllium > Hemiscyllium ocellatum. The sequence goes on from NC_083409.1 coordinate 14,026,873, forward strand.
TAGGGTAGACACTGAGAACCTTTTACCGCTAATGGAGTCAGCTGTTACAAGGGGACACAGCTTTAAATTAAGGGGTGGAAGGTGTAGGACAGATGTTAGGGGTAGATTCTTTACACAGCGGGTTGTGAGTTCATGGAATGCCCTGCCAGTAGCAGTGGTGAACTCTCCCTCTTTATGGTCATTTAAACGGGCATTGGATAGGCATTTGGAAGTTATTGGGCTAGTGTAGGTTAGGTAGGATTCGGTCGGCGCAACATTGAGGGCCGAAGGGCCTGTACTGCGCTGTATTTTTCTATGTTCTATGTTCTATGCTGTGGGAAGGGAACTGTTGCCTCTCAATGACAAAGCCAATGGAAGGATGTGGAGCTGGCACTGTGAAATGTTAGGGCACAGAGGATGACACCAGAAGCAATTCAATGTTGTCACTCTCTGCTTTGCAATTGCTAAACTAGTAATAATTGGTTTTTGCTCACAATTTGGTCTCTTGTATTCGATCCACTTGCCTTTCCTGCTTTGCTTCTTTTGACTTGAGTCTGTGGGTAGCTCCATCAAAACCCAATTCCCTCACTCTCATCCAGGCCCCTGAAGAGATTAGAGACAAAAGAAAGTGCAAATGCTGGAATCCAAGGTTGACAAGCAGGAGGCTGGGAGAACACAGCAAGCCAGGCAGCATCAGGAGGTGGAGAAATCAATGTTTTGGCTGTAATCCTTCTTCAGGAATGGGGGTGGGTTGGGAGGTGGGGGAATGATGGGGGAGCTGCAGATAAAGGGAGTAGTGGGGGGCAGGGTGGTGAGATGGGGATAGGTGAAGGTAGGTAGAGGATTGGTTGATGGGAGGGATGAATACAAATTACTCTCCCATCGACTCATCAGGTCATATTCTCTACCATTCTCAACCTATCCCTACCTCAACACCCTGCTCCGCCCCATTCCCTTTATCTCCTTTTCCAATCTTTCCTCATCACAGCCCACTCATTCCAGGGATCAATCGGGTAAAATTCCTGTGAACCACCTCCGATGCATTTATATTCTTCCTTCAATAGGGAGACCAAAACTACCCTCAGTATTTGAGATGTGGTCACACCAATGTCCAGGAATAACTGAAACATCGCAGTCTCACTTTCTGGTCCTTAAGCACATTTACACTCTCTTGTACCAGGCTTTTTACTGTCCATCTCTAATTGCCCTGGACCTGGTGGTGATTAGCTGCCATCTTGAACCCCTGCAGTCAGTCTGCTGTTGGTAGACCCACAATGTCATAGGAGGGGAATTCCAGGATTCTGAGCCAGTGATGATGTAGGAACTGATTCATATTTCCAAGTCAAACTGGTGAATGACTTGGAGAGGAACTTGCTGGGGTGATGGTCCCGTGTACCTGCTGTCCTTGTCCAAATATAAGTGGTCATGGGTTTGGAAGCTGTTGTCTCAGGATCTTTGGTGAATCTCTGCAGTGCATCTTGTAAATAGTACACAGAGCTGTTACTGAGCGTCGGTGTGGGGGAATGCATGTGTGTGAATGTGGTTCCAATCAAGCGGGTAACCTTGTTTTCAACAAAATTTAAAGAAAATAATATAAAACAGCATAAAATTAAATAAAATATAATTTTGCTGCCTTTTTGATAAAACATCACTGAACCCAAAAGTTAAACCTCCTCTCCCACAGAGGCTGCACCTGTTCCCTTTCTCCAGCATCGAGCTTCTATTTGAGATTTGCAGTATTTTGTTTATGTATCTGTGTTAATGCCATTGGTTATAAGAGAAGCATTGGTCAGCACACTGGGGAGAGTTTCCCTGAGATGGTCACAAAGCCCTTATATTCACATCGACCTGAGAGGGCAGTGGTTTAACCGATCATCCAGCAGATGGCGTCTTTACCTTTGCCAGCCTCAGGACGGTGCTCCAGTGTCTGGAATGGGGCTTGAAACCTGCAGGTGCAGGTGACGGTGTTATCACTGAACCCATCTATTCTTTTCTGGAATGTGGGAGTCACTGGCAAGACCAGCATTTGTTCCCCATCCCTACCTGTCCTGAAACTGAGTGGCTTCTTTAGCCTTTTAAATGGCAGGTAAGGGTCAGCCACATTACTGGAGTGCTGTTTTGTACATTCTGTGATACATGGAGACTCTGTCAGTATTGGGTATCGCAAGGTATGTTCCCTCCATTGAACACTTTCCAACACACTCTCTCCATCTTTCTTTACTCCTTATTGACTCTTCTACAATTGTCCCTGTTCCCCCAACCCGCCCCGGTCCCAGAGGGATTGATGGCCGGTATTCATGACCCCGCACTGTGTGAAGGTTGGTGTGAAGTGAGGCCAGTGTGTTGGAGATTGGGCTCCTGCCTCAGGACCAGGTGTAGGGGCCTGTTCAACAATCTGCACATTGTCCTTTTCCTCTTTCTGAATGAACTGGATCAAGTTGCAGTAAGAGCTGGCGACAAGGTGTCTTGTCTAAAATGTTTCCAGCATTGGGCACAGAACTGGCTGAGTAGGAGGAGACAGAGGGCAGTGATGGGGGGATGGTTTTCAGAATGGAGGGCTGTGACTCGTGGTGTTCCACAGGGAACTCTGCTGTATATGGTCTACATAAATGATTTGGAGGAAAGCGTAGCTGGTCTAATGAGGAATTTTACAATTGATACAAAGATTGGTAGAAGTGCAGAGAATGAGAAGGATTATCTAGGATATAGCAGGATAGAGATGCTTGGACAGAAAAATGGCAGGTGTAGTTTAATCCAGACAAATGTGAGGTGATGCATTTTGGAAGGTGATGTACAGGTGGGAATTATACAGTGAATGACAGAATCCTTTGGAGTATTGATATGCAGAGGGATCTGGGTGTGTATGTTCACAGACCACTGAAGGTGCCAGCACAGGGAGGTAAGGCAGTAAAAAAGGCTGATGGCCTGGTTGCCTTCATTGGAAGGGGCATTGAGTGTAAGGACAGACAAGTTATGCTGCAGCTTGAAAGAACTTTAGTTCGGCCACACTTGGAATAGTGCACACAGTTCTGGTTGCATAGAACTGCACACAGTCCAAAAGAAGGATGTGGATGTTTTGAAGACGGTGCAGAAAATGTTTACCAGGATATTGTCTGGTATGGGGGGATTGTAGTTCTGAAGAAAGGTTGGAGAGACTGGATTTGTTTTCACTGGAATGCAGGAAAATGAGGTGTGTCCTGATAGAAGTTTACAGAGTTGTGAATGGGATAGGCAGAGTGGAAATAATGAGACTTTTTCCCAGGGTGGAGGGGGTCAAATACTAGGGGACGCAGGTTCAAGGTGCAGGGGTTTGGGGGAATTCATTGTAAAGAGGTGTACAAACCAAGTATTTCACACAGTGGAAGTTGACTACCTGGAACACACAGCCAGAGGAGGGGGTGGAAGCAGACACAATAGAAGTATTCAAGAAATTCCTGCACTAATGCATGAATAGGAAGGGAATAGAGGGATATGAATCCTGTCGATGAAGATAGTTTCAGTATAGAAGGGCAAAATGTATCAGCACAGGCTTGGAGGGCCGAAGGGCCTGTTCCTGTGCTGTATTGTCCCTTGTTCTTTGGTCCCTGCTGTTGAATTGGATTCTCGGGAGCCAGCTCCATATGAAGAGCCTGTTCTCATTCTTTTGTTGGAGTTCATGGGGCAGCTGCTGCTTCCTTGTTACGTCACTGATCAAACCAACAATGGGGAAAGCCTCTTGATATTTTAAATACACTGTCTGCAGGAAAATGTTTGGCTGAGGTTTTAATATTGTTTAATAAGATAATGACATCAATACACCAGTGTTCTTTACGGCTGGGAGCATTTAACATCATAGTCCTTGTTTTAAATGGACTCTCACTCATGATAATACAGTTTTCAATGTTTCTCTCCCTTTATGTGTTATGAAGAGATTTGCCAACATGTTTTGGTGAGGACAGTGCATCTTCATTGGAGGATTGGAAGATGATATCTTCAGGACACACACACTAAACAACCCCACCACCCTGTGGCCGACCATTTCAACTCCCCATCCACTTGCTAAGGATATGCAAGTCCCTAGGCCTACTCCACCGCCAAATTGAAGCCATCTAACAACTGGAGGAAGAACACCACATCTTCCACCTTGAGACCCTCCAATGACACGGAATGAATGTTATAGAGTCATAGAGTCATAGAGATGTACAGCATGGAAATAGACCCTTCAGTCCAACCCGTCCATGCCGACCAGATATCCCAACCCAATCTAGTCCCACCTGCCAGCACCCAGCCCATCTCCCTCCAAACCCTTCCTATTCATATACCCATTCAAATGCCTCTTAAATGTTGCAATTGCACCAGCCTCCACCACATCTTCTGGCAGCTCATTCCATACACATACCACCCTCTGCGTGAAAAAGTTGCCCCTTAGGTCTCTTTTGTATCTTTCTCCTCTCACCCTAAACCTATGCCCTCTAGTTCTGGACTCCCCAACCACTGGGAAAAGATGTTGTCTATTTATCCTATCCATGCCCTTCGTAATTTTGTAAAACTCTATCAGGTTATCACTCAGCCTCTGATGCTCCAGGGAAAACAGCACCAGTCTGTTCAGCCTCTCCCTGTAGCTCCGATCTTCCAACCCTGGCAACATCCTTGTAAATCTTTTCTGAACCCTTTCAAGTTTCACAACATCTTTCCGATAGGAAGGAGACCAGAATTGCATGCAATATTCCAGCAGTAGCCTAACCAATGTCCTGTACAGCCGCAACATGACCTCCCAACTCCTGTACTCAATACTCTGAATGTTGATGTTACTTGTTTCCTCATCTCCACTCCCCCAGCTTATCCCAGATCCAACCCTCCAACTCGGCACCACCCTTTTGAACTGTCCTACCTGTCCATCTTCCTTCCCACCTATCCACTCCACCCTTCACTCTGACCTATCACTGTCACCCCCCACCTCCACGTACCTATTGCAATCTTCATTACATTTTCCCCAGCCCCAATTCCCTCCTATTTATCTCTCTGACTCCTCACTCCCTCCTCTCCATTCCTGATGAAGAGCTTATGCTCAAAACGTCGACTCTCCTGCTCCAGGGATTCTGCCTAACCAGCGCTACATGATTTCACTCTGTGCTGTGGTAACAGTGTGTTAAAGCCCAGTGCAGGTCATCCGTCATCTCAATCAGATCACAGGGTCTAAGGTGGGTCAGTAATGTCTGGCCCCAGAACAATAACACTGACTGACTGGAGACAACCCAGATCAAGTCCCAGTGAGAGTGTTATTGACCTTCACACTCAAAGCCCACCAAGGAGGTGGTTGTTGTTAGTCTCAATGTTGCCACAGATTAAATTCTCCCAGAGATTCATAATTCATTCCAGATTTTAAACAAGGGAGGGATGTTGTGGGGAGACAGATGGGAAGGCATGGAGAGGAAACAAAAAGGAGAGAGAATTGCCCTTCTGTTACACTGTTCATGAGCTCAGGATGTTCAAAGATGTTTTACAGCTAATGGAGAAATTCCAAAGTCTAGTCATTGTTGTAATATGGGCGGGGGAATGACAGCTCCCCCGAACAGAAGGAATGCAAAAACTGCTATCACTATGAGAGTGGAAAGGTCGGGTGGAGACAATGACAGTGACACCCTCCACAGAGAGAGAGGGGAAAGTACGCAGACACATTTAAAACTGTATTAACACAAGTGAGAAATCAAACAAACACCCACTTCATCATGAGTCTTCCTGCATTGTTGGTTTGAATCCAATTCAACAGCAGGGACCAAAGAACAAGGAACTATACAGCACAGGAACAGGCCCTTCGGCCCTCCCAGCCTGTGTTGACACATTTTGCCCTTCCTCACCGAAACTGTATTCACCTACAGGATTCATATCCCTCTATTCCCTTCTTTTCCGTGTATTCATCCAGGTATTTCTTGAATGCTGCTATTGTGTCTGCTTCCACCACTTCCACTGGCAGCGTGTTCCAGCCCTCACCACCGTTTGTGTGAAATACTTACCTCACACATCTGTTTTAATTCCCCACTGCACCCACCCATCCCCTCCCACACCTTGTACCTGTGTCCCCTAGTAACTGACCCCTCTACCCTGGGAAAATCCCTCATATCAGACAGCATTCTTGGTACATTTTTTCAGTACCCTCTCCAAAGCATCCACATCCTTCTGGTCATAGTGACCAGAACCATATGCAATATTCCCAGTGTGGCCAAACTAAAGTTCAGTAAAGCTGCAGTATAACTTGTCTATCCTAATACTCAGTGCTCCTCCCAATGTAGCCAAGCCTGCCATTGCCTTTTTTACTACCTTCGGTGCTGCCACTCTCAGTGATCTGTGAACATGTACACCGAGATCCCTCTGCATTTCAATACTCCAATGGATTCTGCCATTCACTGTGCAGGTATTCTGCCACGTGCTTCATCTTTCAAAATGCATCATTTCACATTTATTTGGATTAAACTTCATCTGCCATTTTCTATCCACGCATCCAATTGATCTATGTCCTGCTGTATCCTCTGATAATCTGATCATTAACTGCAACTCCAGCAATCTTTGTGGCATCCACAAACTCATGAATTAGACTAGCCATGTTTTCGTCCAAATCACTTATGGAGACCATGAACAGCAAAGGTCCCATCATTGATCCCTGCAAAACCCCACAAGACACAGCCCTCCATTCTGAAATCCATCCTTCCATCACTATGCTCTCTCCTCTGACACAGCCAGTTCTGTATCCAATGCTGGGAACATTTTAGACAAGACACCTTGTTGCCAGATCGTTACTGCAACTTGATCCAGTTCATTCAGAAAGAGACAAAGGACAATGTGCAGATTGTTGAACAGGCCCCTACACCTGGGCCTGAGGGAGGAGCCGAAGCTCCAATACACTACACATGGAACTTAAGACAGAGTGGGGTCATGAAGTCTGTCCATATGTTCCTTTGGGACCGGAAAGGAGTGAGGAAATAGAGGCAATTGTAGAAGAGTCAATAAGGATTAAAGCAAGATGGAGAGCGCGTTTTGGAAAGGGATTAGTGGAGAAAATATACTTTTTGCCACCCAACGTTGACATAGTCTCCGTGTATCACATCATGAATAAAATAGCACACTGTGAGGACAATCAAAAGTTACACCAAAGTGCTTATTTTTGATATATCACAGCATGCAGAGCATTTTTATTGTGGTGCAATTAGGTATCCTGGTTCAAAAGATGTTCTCTCTCTCTCTCTATCTCTCTCTCTCTCTCTCTCTCTCTCTCCTCGTTTGTACAGATCCAGCTGGTTCGATCCTCACAGAGCCCCAGTTTATTTGGACTGTTCAGTAATGTGGAAATGTCGATGGTGGACTGGGGTACACCTGATAAAGGAGCAGCGCTTCAGAAGCTTGTGATTTCAAATGAATCAGTTGGGCTAGAACCTGGTGTAGTGAGTCCTCTGACTTTGTATTGTTCAGGCACAGTGAAACAGCTGCTTTCTAGTTACTATGGAGGACTTGCACAGCTGCTGAAGACTATGGGTAATGACTCCTTCCATTAGCCGCAAACACACCAGTAGTCATTCCAGTGGATTCCAGTGGGAATGACCAATCAGTTGCTTTGACCTAGTTCCCCAGTTAATCAGGCCATGGCTGACCTGGAATACATTCTCCCTTTGTCCTGTAAACCGTACTGCCCTGAGAAAATGGATATTGAAACCCAACCTCAACAGCTTTTTATTTTGGATTGAGGGTTCCAGATTTCCATCACTCTGTCGGAAAGAAATTTTCCTGAAATCGTCTGAATTACAATTTTAACAACCCTCTTGTTCTGGACTCGGACTGGAGAAAGCAATTTACATCAACACTGTTCATCATCTCTGGGGAAAAGTCTGACTGATGTAACCTGTTCTCTCTCATTAACAGTTTCTGATCTGAAGGTGACATCACAGGCTGGACACTGAGAGGGTGGTTCCTGTTATCGGGCAGACGAGGACTGGAGGGCAGGTTTAACACAAACCAGTCTCCAGTTTAAAGGGAAGGAGGGATTTTCTTGCTGAGGGTTGATAGTCTGTGGAATTTTCTTCTCTACATGGGGATGGAGGTTCACTCATGGAGTTGGCACAAGGTTACAGTCGACAGACTTTTTGATGAACAAGGCAATTAAGGATAATGGGAGGGGGTGGGGAAGCAGAACGTACGGGCGAGACCATAACCAGATGAGCAGTGATCTTCTTCATTGGCACAGCAGCTCCCAAAAGGCCTGCTCCTGCTCCTAGGTCCTATGTTCTGACAGAGGCTGCAGCAATCCTGGACCCCCATCTTTCCTTTGTCACTCACTGACAAAAATATAATTTTAAAATGAAAATTATTTTTTTGAACAAGACCAACTCAATTCTTGTTGCAGTCATTTTCTTTGCTGGCTTTTAATTTCAACAGGGTTTTAGCAACACGTCATTTGTCTTATGTTGCAGTGGAGACAGACACAAGGCAGTGAGGCCTCAGAGAGCACCGAGAGCTTTCACTCTGCACAACAAGGCTGTCAGCACAAGCATCTGGTGACAGAATTGTAGGGGGTTGAAAAGGAGAGAGTCACGGAGAAAAGAGACCTTATAGTTCAAAATAAAACCTCTTCATATATTCCCACACTTTAATGAATTAATGTTAGAGGATTAGAAACCCAGAACGGTGAGAGTGTGCTGGCTCAGAGGCTAAAAGGCAGAGAGCAAGGAGCTGCATTATTCCTTCTCATTATTATTTCTGCTTCATCATTGGTGAGCTTCATAAATATTGCCCACCCCCAGTTGCTTGGACGAAGTTCTTTGCTGAGCCAGATCATAGGGTCATTAAAAATGGATCATGTCACGGTGGGGCAGGAGTCACAGACCAGGCTCCCTCGCCAAAAGAACATTTGTGGACATCACATTGAATTTCATGTCTTTTTTTGTACAAATTCCAGCGCCTTCCTTTCCAGATATTACATGGCTCACCACCGCCCTCTCCAGGACAATTAGGGGAAGGCAACCAATAACCAACACGTCAACGCCCGCCCCATCCCGGGAGAAATCAGGAGAAATGATGTAAAATTAAAATGATCAAATTGGTGAGGCTTGAATTCATCTCTTTGAAAGACTGGACTCTCGGTCAGAAACAGAGCCATGACATGGGTGAACCTGGTTTGTCAGATTGAAAGGTGGAGAGTCCTTTGGATTGACGCTGGGATCAGCAAAAAAATGAATTGCACTCAAAGATTGAACAAACAGCTATCAAAGTGGGTCACCAAACTGCAGAGTACAGCACTTGCAGCGACGCGAGCAACGCGTCCCCACCACGGTGGCACAGTGGTTAGCACTGCTGTCTCACAGTGCCTGAGACCCGGGTTCAATTCCCACCTCAGGCGACTGACTGTGTGGAGTTTGCACATTCTCCCCGTGTCTGCGTGGGTTTCCTCCGGGTGCTCCGGTTTCCTCCCACAGTCCAAAGATGTGCGGGTCAGGTGAATTGGCCGTGTTAAATTGCCCGTAGTGTTAGGTAAGGGACAAATGTAGGGGTATGGGTGGGTTGCGCTTCGGCGGGTCGGTGTGGACTTGTTGGGCCGAAGGGCCTGTTTCCACACTGTAAGTAATCTAATCTAATCTCTCTCCTTGCTGTTGCCCTTCCCTAACTGTCCTGGAGAGGGCGGTGGTGAGCCATGAGTTTCTCGAAGAGAATCTGACAGAGGGACAAGGTCATGTCCTCGGCCTGAGCACAACTGCCTGGCCAGCTGTGCTTTTCCAGCACCACACTTTTTGACTCTGAGTAAACTATCCTTCAGGAGAATGAGCTGTGGCACATGGGAAAACCTGGGAGTATTGGAAAGGCATCAGCAGCCTGGTCAGCCTGCAGAGGGGCAGAAACAGATTTGATGAATGAGATGATATCCTTTCAGAGCCACACAGTTTACATTGTTACTGACGGTGACTCCATGGGCAATGCTCCTGCTTCAGAGTCAAATGGTCATTGCATTGAAAGCCACCTCAGAAATGAGAACACAGAATCCAGGTTGAGACTGCAGTGAACTCTGACACAATATTATGTATGGGATGTTCATTTAAAGCCCCACCAGCACCACCCAGACCCCAATCCCTCCACCTCAGGGGGCTCGACAAGATCCCATTCTGAAGAGATTCCCTCAGGCATCCTGCTCAATATTCAACTAATGCCACCAAAAGGATTTGTCTCATCATTCGTTTGCTGATTTTGGGATCTCAGCATTTTGTCTTGTGAAGGTGATTGCACTGTGCAGGCAGCTTTAAATATCCTGGGACGATTACAAAAAAACACTGCACCAACAAGTGTTCTTTCTTCCTGTCACATAACAGGGGAGTAAATCAGTAACTGAAAATCCACACTGAAGGCAAACACTGAAGCTTCAGCTGAAAGGCTTTTTGCACCACGTTAACCTGCGCCCTGGGCATTTCCTTCCAGTGTCCGAGATCGTTACCAGGCTGGGATGGAGGCTTACAGGAGGCTGGAAGAACACAGCAAGTCAGGCAGAATCTGGAGGTGGAGCAGTCAACATTTCGGGTATAACCCTTCTTCAGAACTGCAGGTGGGGGTAAGGGGAGCTGCAAATCAAGGTGGGATCGGTTGTTTGCGTGGGTGGAGGGGAATGGTGGAGTGGAAGGTATTGATGGATGAACACAGGTAGAGGGTTGGAAGTGCTTAGTCGATGGGAGGAATGAATCCATTTGATGGCTGGAAGGGTGGGTCCATAAGTGGAATAGAATGGAGGAGGGGGACTGGAAAGGGAGTCGAAAGTTGGAAAAGGGAGACTTTTTGAAACTGGAGAACTCAATGTTGATTCCTTTGGGTTGTAAGCAACCCTGGGCAAAAGATAATTATTTGTTCCTCCAATTTGCAGTCTGATTGCTTATGGTAATGGAGGAGGCAGAGGATAGTCATGTCAGAGAGGGAATAGGAAGGAGAATTGAAATAGGCAGTGACTGGGAGGCCAGGTCAGCCTTTGTGAGCCTGGCTGAGATGCTCATCAAAACATGTCCTTAGTTTATGTTTGGTCTCACCGATGCAGAGAAGACCACAACGGGTGCACCAGATACAATAAACTAGGTTGGAGGAGAGGCAGGTGAACCTCTGTCTGACCTGGAAGGACTGGGGCCCTGGATGGAAATGACAGGGTTTGGTGTGTGGGCAGGTTTTGCATCTTTTACAGTTGCAGGGGAAGGTACCAGGGTTTTGTTGGGGGAGGAGGGGGTAGGTGTGAAGTGTGGTGAAAACCAAGGATTGGCAAAGGGAACAGTCCTTGTGGAAGGCAGAGAGGGGTGGGGAGGGGAAGATGTTCTTGATAGTGGGGTCGAGCTGGAGTTGTCAGAATTGTTTGAGGATGATACGTTGGATGCGGAGATTGATTGGACGTAAGGTGAAGACAAGGGGGACCCTGTCTCTATTGCATTTTGGAGGGGAGTGTTTAAATTTGGGGAGCAGAGAATGGAGGAGGTGCGGTGGAGGGCTTTCTGGATGGCAGAGGTGGGAAAAGTACATTGTTCAAAATAAGTGGACATCTGGGACACTTGGGAGGGGAGCATCTCCTCGTTCGAGCAGATATTACGGAGATGGAAGAATTGGGAAAACGGGGTGGTGTTCTTGCAGGATACTGGTTGGGAGGAGGTGTTGACCAGGTAGTTGTGTGAGTCTGTGGATTTACAGTAAATGTCTGTTCCTAGACTGTCACCGGAGATGGAAATGGGGCGGTCAAGAAAGGAGAGGGATTTGTCCAAGATAGACTACGTGAATTTGAGGGCAGGTTGGAAGTTGTTAGCAAAGTTGATGAACAGCTCCAGTTCAGCCTGAGTGCAGGATGCAGTACTGATGCAGTCACTGATGTAATGGTGGAAGATTTGGGGAACGGTGCCTGTGCATGTACTGGTGAGGTGTTGTTTGATGTAGCCGACAACAAGCAGACATAGCTGTGACCCATGGCCACCCACTGGATTTGGAGGAAATGGGAAGAGTTGAAGAAAGCTGACAGATCACATGGAAATGTTTGGAAAAGGTTCACAAGGACACAGTCCAGGCTTCCTGCAAATATCAGCCTTCCTTCTGTTGAAGTGCTTCTTCACAGGAGCTTCTCTATGGCGGTTTCAAGTACACATCATCCGTGGAAATATCACAGACTTTCTGAAATGGAATGAACTGAAAGAAGAGAAGGAAATGGGAAGAATTAACCAGACAAGGGTGAGCATCAAGAGAGATGGGAGTGTGTGGAAGACTCTGTGCCATTAAAAAATCCCAAAGGAGTTTCACAAGAAAAGCTCGAATCTTTACAAGGATATAACAGGGAGATGACTTACTGACATCAAACAGGTTGGGTGTTAGGGACCCTGTGCCTCTGGTGCCTAACTTTATATGAGACAATACAGTCAAGGATGGTTGATGTGTAAATAAAGGGTGACTTGATGATGTGGAGTTATTTCATGATCAATGACCGCGGGCATAGATTTAAGGGAAATGGCAGAAGATTAAGAGGGAATGTGAGGAAACATGCCTTCATGCAGAAGGTGGTGGTAATTTGTAACTTGCTTTCTGTAAGGGTAGTTGAGGCAGAAGCTCTCCCATAACATTGACGTACTTTGATGTGCAGCTGTGATGCCAAGGTTTACAGGGCTGCGGGCCAACTGCTGGAACATGGAATTAGAATAGTGAGGTGGTTGTTCGGCTGGCTTTGGCTCATTGGGCCGAAGGGCCTTGTTCTTGTAGACCTGTTGTAGATGTCTGACTCTGCCAGGACTCCAGCAATGTGGCTGACCCTTACCTGCCATTTGAAAGGCCGAGCAAGTCACTCAGTTTCAGGGCAGTTAGGGATGGGGAACAAATGCTGGTCTTGTCAGTGACACCCACATCCCAGGAAAGAATAGACAGCCTCAGTGGTAACACCGTCACCTGAACCTGCAGGTTTCAAGCCCCACTCCAGACACTGGAGCACTATCCTGCGGCTGGCAAAGGCAAAGACGCCATCTGCTGGATGATCGGTTAAACCACTGCCCTCTCAGGTCGATGTGAATAAAAGGGCTTTGTGACCATCTCAGGGAAAATCTCCCCAGTGTGCTGACCAATGCTTCTCTTATAACCAATGGTATTAAAACAGATACAAGAGTAAAATACAGCAAATCTCAAATAAAACAAGATGCTGGAGAAAGGGAACAGGTGCAGCCACATTAGAGAGAGGAGGTAATAATGTTTTGGATTCAGTGATGTTTTATCAAAAAGAAGCCACAGTTTTTGATGATTTTATTTCATTTTAACCTGTTTTATGTTATTTTATTTTATTTAAATCTTGTTTGTCAAATTTCAGCCAGCTTGATTGGCACCACATCGACATATATCCATTGCCTCCACACTGACCCTCAGTAACAGCTGTGAGCACTATCTACAAGATACATTGCAGAGGTTCAGCAAAGATCCTGAGAGAGCACCTTCCAAACCCATGACCACGTCCATCAAGAAGGACATGGTAGCAGATACACAGGAACACCACTCTTTGCAAGTTCCTCTCATTGAAATATATCGCTGTTCCTACATTGTTATTGGGTCAGGCTCATGGAATTCCCTTCCTCCGCACATTGTGGGTCTACCTACAGCACACAGACTGTAACAGTTCGAGAAAGCAGCTCAGCGCCACTGTGTCCATGACAATGAGAGATGGACAGTAACAAGGCTGGTGAACAGTAAGAGCAGGTTTGATTAGGGATCTGAAAGTGAGAATGTGATGTTTCAGTTCTTCCTGGACATCTCAAGGTTTGTATGAACTTTTGGTCTCCTAATTGCAGAAAGAATATAATCCATTGGAAGTGTTTCAGAGGAGTTTTATCCGACTGATCCCTGGTATGAGGGGGCTGTGTGGTGAGGAAGGATCGGAAAGGCTGGCCTTGATCTCACTGGAGTTTCGAAGAGTGGGGGTTTTTCCTGTCCCACTGTATTCTCCAAACCCTTATCTGACCCCCTCTTGGGTCATACCCTCCTGCCCCTTACTAACATGGAATTGGACTGCCCAGTCCTGAGGCTTACACCTTCCATCTGGAACAAAGTCTCCAGGTAGCACTGACCCTCCCTGATGTATCAGGATTCTTACAACTCAGCTTCCAATCCAAACCCCCTGAGTGGGAGTTGCTGTAGATTTGTACAGTCACTACAGATGTATTTACCCTGAATCATTTCAGTTTAATGAACAAATGCTGATTCCACTTACAAATGAAAGAAATCAATTCTTTCATGGAACTAGTAATTGTCCTCAGTCTCTGGATCAATGTTTCAGTACTTTTCATTTCTAGGATTTCCCTATTTGAGGTTTCCTAAGCATACTATTGATATGGTTCCTTACACAAAGCTCTTCCCAGCTGATCTGGTCAACAGACTCCTGTCCCCTTGTTTATTATTTTGCTATTTTCAAACCAAGTGCATGTGCAGGCTCCCATCAGCTGAAGTGACAGTTCCAAACCAGTTTGGAAAAGCAAAGGTAGACCTCCTTCCCACAGTTCACCGAACTCCCACATTGACCAAACCTCCCAGCATCCCCCTCTGTGCCAGCTGCAGGATATAGGCTGCCCTGTATTTATACTGGTGCTAATTGATATCACTTTGTTCTGTCGTGCTATTAAAGTCATAGAGACAGCACAGAGACAGAACCTTTGGTTCAACTTGTCCACGCTGACCAGATATCCCAACGCAATCTAGTTCCACTTGCCAATGCTCAGGATCTGGGTTAAGTTAGATCATTTCTCAGTCTGAAGCTTCCTTCTTTCAGCCTGAGAAATATGTTACTTTTATAACCAACAAATGTGACTTTAATGCTGGAATCTGTTTTGAAGATTAATGGGCTCAATAGTTTGATTCAATGTGGTAAGATAAGAAATATCTGTGTCACTTGCTGTAATTCAGTCTTCTCTAACCAATCTCTTCAGGGGCCAGGATGAGTGTGAGGAGATTGGGTTTTGATGGAACTACCCACAGACTCAAGTCAAAAGAAGCAAAGCAATAAAGACAGGTGGATCGAATACAAGAGAGCACATTATGAGGGAAAACTAATTATTACCAAAGGAGAGAGTGACAACATTGAATTGCTTCTGCTGTCATCCTCTGCGCCCTTACGTTTCACAGTGTCAGCTCCACATCCTTCCATTGACTTTGTCATTGAGAGCCAACGGTTCCTTTCCCACAGCCCTTTTTAAAATGCCCTGCCCAGGGAATCACTCAGACAGAGAATATTTCACCTTTTCTGGGAAGGTTGGAAAAATATTGGATGTCGATGAGCTACTTTCTCAGACTTCAGTGTCTGACAGAAGGATGTGTGTAGGCTGTGGATTCTGGAGACAGATCACTGAGATATTCCTCACTCCCATCAACACCTGACTTTATCCTGAAATCAGTTTCTATTCTTCATTATAAAGTACCCCCACCAGTTTCAGACTAGACATTTCACACCCAGCCCCCATTTCCTCACATTGGAATCAAGAACCAAACTTGCCCCATCTCAGGATTGCCCTCTGAATGTGGTGTCAGTGTGCTAATGCTGTGTTTGATGAAAGAGCCACAGTGGAATCTGGGACTGAATCCAAGGCGTTTCTGATCCACCAGCAGCCTCCTTGCTGTGTGAGATTCTGTTTGGATAAGATTTCAGCCCCATGGTTCCCACTGATACAAGAACCATGGAGTGAGATTGCTGGAGCCACGTGTGGACTGAGGAACACAACAGTCAGGACAATGAGCTGCTCTGGAATCCACCCTGAGCCCTGGATGGTTGTCACTGAGATGGTCCAGGGGCTACAGAATATGACAGCAGAAAGTGGAACCAGTTTATCATTGACTATACCCCCCCCAGCCATGACTCCCAGACTGAACATTCTCAATCTGACCCCAGGGACACACGGGGCAATTCCATCTCATTTGAAAAGTAAAGAAAACCCAGGTCTAATTTATGGAATATTTATTACCCAAACCCTGTGGAATTGTTATTTTGAGTTCCAAGATTCTGCTGATCATATTGATCAATAGAGTGACCCCAGTGACCCTGATCTGAATTGCTTGGCTCAGGATCTTGCTGTCCCTGATGGATGGGTTGGTGTGGAGGGGGAATTGCCATCAGAATATTTTGTACCAGGGATGGATCAAGTTAGTATAGTGGGTGACAAGGTGGCTCAGTGGTTAGCACTGCTTCTTCATAGTGCCAGGGACCTGGGTTCGATCCCTGCCTCAGGAAAATATCTATGTGGATTTTGCACATTCTCTCCAAATACAAATCAAATGCTGTATGGAATATTAACTTTGCAAACCCTGTGGGATTGTTATTCTGGGTAGTAAGATCCTGCTGGTCAAATTGATCAATAAAATGCGAACTGAACTGCTTGGCTCGGGATCTTGCTGTGCTGAAAGGATGTGTTGGTGTTCAGGGGAATTCCCATCAGATTATTGTGTTCCCCATTGCCCCCTCTATTCTCCCCTTCCTGCTCCATACCTGGGGGTGGGGTGGAGCTTTTCACTTCATACACCTATCCCTGAGGCTTCAGCTCGGGCCATTCCCAAAGCACACACAGAGACAGAGACTGAATCTTCTTCATCTTTATTCCCTTTTCCAGATTGACATTGACAGAAAACAGTCAGCAATTAACAGCCCAGACAGAGGAAGCTGCTCAAATTCACAGCCACAATGGAGCTTGAGGAAAACACTTGTGGAGAATTTCTCAATAACATGAGAATCCTGTCCCTTTAAACAGTGACAAAACCTTAAATTGGAACTGGCGGCTGAGCAGAAAGGAGGTCTGTTTTACTGAAACAGAGACTTTTGAGGTTCACATTGTTTTTGCACAGCTGACAGTCTTTAGCACTGTCCCCATCAAACACATCCAGGTCAGGGAATGCATGGGACTAGATAAAGAGTAAAGTTTTCTCTACACTATCCCAACAACCAGCCTTAACCCCTGAAGCTCAGAAGTATCTCCAAGCCAGTCCTGAGAAGGAAGAGAGTTGAAATTCAGTGCTGAAAATGACCTTTGACCTGCCAGCTCAGCACTGTTCTATTTAAAGTTGTGTCTCCTCTGTGGACTGTCTCAAACACTCTACACACATTCTGATCTCCTGATGCTCTTGCTGAGGGGAGAGGGGAGTGTCACATGGGTGAGGGCACAGGAGAAGTGAGCGTTGGACTCCCAGTCAGACCCAGAGAGGGTCAGCAGGCTGCTGACACTGTAGGTGCTGTCCGAAGCTCGCAGGTAGTTGCTGGTCTGAACCCCGTCCGAAATGACTGCACCGTCCTTCTTCCACTGCACCTCCAGCTCATCGGGATAGAAGTGATTGGCAAGGCATACCAGGGTGGCAGTGCCCTTGGCATTGACCTGCTCCGGGGAGGGGGGCAGCAGGGTCAGCTTGGGCTGAGAGTTGTCACGGACTGAAAGACAAGAGAAACAATTTTAATCCCTGCCTTTTGAAGGTACATAGACTCTCTGAACATTAACTGCTAAAACGTTTGAACATTTGTACCCAGTACCTAGCAGACCTGACAAAGCACTGGCATTTTAAACATTGCTTTTTAGGACGTGTATGGCACTGGCAGAGCCAGTCGCTGCCCATCCCTAACTGTCTCTGAGAAGGTGATGGTGACGCAGCAGAAAGATAAGGGACAGTCCGTGACCACCATTTGAGGAATGAATGTGGGCAGCTGGAAGGGCTATCAATGTGGGAGCATTTTAGTGACAGTGATCGGAACTCAGTGAGATTGAGAATAGGGATGGAAATGGAGAACCGTGGAGCAAGTGTAAAAGTTTTGATTTGGGAACAATCCATTTTACCAAACTGTGTGGTAATTTGATAAAAGAGCACTGGAACCATCGCCTTGATGGGAGATCAGTGACAGGGCAGTGGGAGGTCTCCAAGGATGAGACAGGCACAGAGATCATTCAGAATCTTTTCCCAAAAGAGTAAGAGTGACACTCCCAAAGAGAGAGTCTCGGCAAAGATGTGAAACTATCGATATGATGTGGAGGCTCTGGTGTCCAACTGGGGTGGACATGTTCAGGAGTCACATGACACCAGGTTCCAGTCCAACAGGTTTATTTAAAATCACGAGCTTGTGAGACGCTGCTCCATCTTCAGGTGAAGTGACTTCAGTGCTGAAGGAACAGAGCTCTGAAAGCTTGTGATTTGAAATTAGTCTGTTGGACTATAACTTGGTGTCGTGTGACTTCTGACCTCAAATGAAGCCCCGTTAGAGCACAATGAGAGAACTGTGTGCAGTTCTGGTCACCATATTGCAGGAAGGATGTGATCCCCCGAGAGATGGGGACAGTGGAGGATTTTGTCAGGAATGAGGAGTATTAGCTTTGAGGAATGATTGGTTTGGCTGGGACTGGTTTCTTTGGAACACAGGAGGCTGAGGGGAGAGTTGATCGATGGTGTGTAAAATGATGAGGGGTCTGGATAGAGTGGGTAGGAAGAACTGATTTCCATCAGCACAGAGGGCAATAACCATGGAGAGAGATGGAAATGAATTGGGGGCAGGGTTCGAGGGGAGTTGAGGAGTAATTGTTTCACCCAGTGGCTGGTGGGGTCAGGACCTCACTAGCTGAAAGGGTGAGAGCGGCAGAAACCCTCATCACATTGAAAAAAACACCTGGATATTCACTTGAAACACCAAAGCCTCCAGAGCTATGGAGCAAGAGCTGGTATGTGGGGTGGAGTTCGACACCTCTTTAACAAACCTCCGATCACTCACAGCTCGGGAGAACTTTATCCAACAACATTGGAGCAGAGTTGGATCAGCACACTTCAGGAAGGAGTCACGTTGGGTGTCCATGTAGAAGGTTCCAGATTTTGTTTCAAGTCTTCCAGCTCAGCACTGGGGTAAGGTCAAATGTGAGGGTGCAAAGAGTCTCAGTGTCCTGGGATCAGACAGTGACACTGCTCTTAATGATCCCATGTTCCCTGGAAGATGGAAGCGTGCATCCAACGGGCAAGGGTCATGTTCTGGAGACTCCAACCTCAAAGAAAGACTTGCATTTATGTTGCACCTGCCTCCACCTAAGGATGTTGCAGTGGCTCTTTCCATCAGACTGTGCTCAGCAAGATCCCAGAGAGCTGGGTGACAATGAGGCGAGGATCAGATTTTTAGTGATGCTAATTAGGGAATCAATATTGACCAGGACACCAGGAGACACCGTCCTGCTGTCTGTCTAGGAGAGCCACGGAATGGCATCTCTGATATCTGAAAGGTTCCCAGTGCATCAAAAGAGAGACTTGTATGTCAGGCTCTCCCAAAGCATTTACAGAGAGTCAGGGACTTGTCTGGACACTGGTTAGTGTTGTAATGCAGAAAACACAATTTGCACACAGCAATATCGCACAAAAATAAATGAGATTATGAAGCATGTTCAGTGATATTTCAGGGATAAATATTGACCTGAAGTCAACCCAAAGAGAAAGCAAATGGGTTCAGTTGCACAAAACGTGAGAAAATGAAAGGCACAGGCGAAGGTGGGAGTCGTGGTTAGTGATGGGTTTGATTGTTACCAGAAAATAAAAGGAAGGATCAGAATTTGTGAATGTCATATTGTAACAAGGCAATACAGACAGTAGAAATAACCTAAAATCTTTTTATGATAGCGCATTCGGAATAAGGTAGACAGAGTGATGCCACAAATTGAGGTTCCCAAGGACTTTAAAATCATTAAAGTGACGCAGGGTTCAGGAGAGGTTAGTAAAGTTCCCAAAACAATTAATAGGACATAGATTATGGAAAGGGTCAGAAAATTAATTTTAGGCACAGTGCATAAGGGGACAACTATGAAAAGGAGGACAGTCAGTGCAGGACTGAGGGTGTTGTACCTGAATGCAGGGCGTATCCGAAATGAGGTAAATGAGCTTGTAACACAGATTGGAATTGGCAGGTACGATGTTTTGAGTATCACAGAGACCTGGCTGTAAGGGGTTGAGGGCTGGGAATGAAATACTCAAGGATGCACATCCGATTGACAGGACATGCTGATGGGCAGATGGGGGTGGGGTTACCTTCTTGGTAAGAAATGAAATGAGATCAATCACAAGAAGGGATTTAGAGTTGGAATGCATTTAATCTGTGTGGGTAGAGTTGAGGAGTTGCAAGGGAGAAAGAGCATGATGAGAACTTAGCACAGGACCCCCCAGCAGCAGTCAGGATATGAGGAAGAAAATAAATCAGGAGATAGAGAAGGCCCTGCTACAATAGTCATGAGGGACTTCAATATGCAGGGAGACTGGAAAATTAAATTGTTTGGGGATCTCATGGGTAGGAATTAATGGAATGTTTACAACATGGTTTTTAGAGCAGCTTGTGGTAGAGATCACTATGGAACAGGCAATTCTGGATTGGGTGATGTGTACTGAAGCAGACCTGATTAGGGAACTTAGGGTGAAGGAATCCCTTGGGGGTATTGACCGTAATATGACAGAATTCACCCTGCAGTTTGTGACAGGGAATCTGGAGTCAGTTGTACCGGTAATGCAATTAACTTAAGGTAACTACAAAGACATGAGGGAGGAGCTGGCCAGAGTTGGTAAGAAAGGAAGCTGAGCATAAGAGAGAATGGAGCAGCAATGGCAGGAGTTTCTGGGGGTAATTTGGGAGGCAGAGCAGGAAGTTAACCCAAGGAAGAAGAAAGGTACTGAGTGGAGGCCAAGGCAACCATGGCTGATGAGGGAAGTCAGGGTCAGCATAAAAGCAAAAGAAAAAACAGGCAATGTGGTGAAGATTATTGGGAAGCCGGAGGATTGGGAAGCCTTTAATAAACAGCAGAGAGTAACTAAAAAAAAGTAAGGGTGGGTGTGTAAATAAAATATAATGGTCAGCGAGTTAGTAACATAAAAGAATATTGCAAGAGGTTTTCTTTAGATATATGAAAGGCAAGAGGGAGTCAATAATAGAAATTGTACCACTGGAAAAGGCAGAAGTAGTAATGGGGAACAAAGAAATGGTGGAAAAACTGCATCGGTGCCTTAAATCAGCTTTCACAGTAGTGTGGCAATGCTGCTCATTTCACAAGTTTGAGTTGTCCTTGGATTTTTTTTCAAGAGGGGTTGTAAAGGCAGAGGTTCCAATTTGTCTGGGTTAGGGACTTTGCTCATGGCTAACAGATACTGCCTAAGGCAACAGTCAGGGAAAAGGCTTTTAGGTTTTATATTAAACACTTGTCCAATAAAAGGAGAATGGCCAGTTCTTCCAGTTTGCTGTTTTTGACAAACAGTCGGTTGGAAGCTCCTGGATAAAGAAAGCTGCTGGTGAGAAAGGTTCCCCAATTCAACATTTTCCAGTGGACTCACTTTCTGAAATTCCTCTCCTGTAAGAACCCCTGTGTTTATATTTACCTTTTTGCCAAGGCTATTACAGCAAATTGGAACAACTCTTTGTCAAGTTACATTTTTTCAAATAGTTGGGTTTTCAAATAGTTAAGTTATTCTAAATTCTGTTTTCTTTTGATTGTAAATAAATACTCTTTTCCTTCAAGCTGAGTGGTTTGGCCAGTTGTATCATTCCTGGAATATCCAGGTTACATTTGCTGAACACAATTCGAAAAGGTAAGGTCTGGGCTGCATTCTTAAAATGTTTTGAAGGGTCTGGCCTGGTCCATAACAATGTCACAGAGTCCTACAGCATGGAGACAGGCCATTTGGACCAAACTGGTCCATTTACGCTAATCCTACACTTGGCCCATATCCTTCTGAATCCTTTCCTTTGCTGTATTTGTCCAAATGCCTTTTAAATGTTATTAATGTACCCACCTCAACCACTTCCACTGGCAGCTCATTCCATATGCGAACAATCCTATGTGTAAAAAGGTTGCCCCTCAGGTTCCCTTTTTTTCTTTCCCCTCTAACCTTAAACTGATGCGCTCTAGCTCATATTCACAAACCTTGGGGAAAAGAACGAGTGAATTCACCCTATCCATGCCTCTCATAATCTTATGAGGTCCTCCCTCAGTCTCCTACACTCTAAAGAAAAAAGTACTCTCCCTTTAACCCAAACGATTGAATCCTGGCAAATTTCTTCTGCACTCTTTCCAGTTTAATAACATCCTTCCTGGAACAAGGTGACCAAAACTGAACACAATATTCCAAGTGTGGCTTCACCAGTGTCCTGTATAACTGCAACATAACTTCCCAACATCTGTAGTCAATGCCCTGACTGATGAAGCTCTCTTCTCTGCTCTATTTACTGTGACTCCATTTTCAGAGAACTGCTTATCTGAATTCTAAGGACCCTCTGTTCCACTATATTCCTTAAGGTCCTATCATTCACCATGAAACTCCTACCTTGCTTTAAATTTCCAAAATACAAGACCTCACATTTATCTGTATTAAACTCTATTTGTCATTTCTCGGCCCACTTCCCCAGCTGAGCAAGGTCCTGCTGCAATTTCTGATAACTGTCCGCACTGTCCACGATGCTGCTTAGATTAGACTTACAGTGTGGAAACAGGCCCTTCGGCCCAACAAGTCCACACCGACCCGCCGAAGCGCAACCCACCCATACCCCTACATTTACCCCTTACCTAACACTACGGGCAATTTAGCTTGGCCAATTCACCTGACCCGCACATCTTTGGATTGTGGGAGGAAACCGGAGCACCCGGTGGAAACCCACGCAGACACGGGGAGAACGTGCAAACTCCACACAGTCAGTCGCCTGAGTCGGGAATTGAACCCGGGTCTACAGGCGCTGTGAGGCAGCAGTGCTAACCACTGTGCCACCGTGCCGCCCATAAATTATTTGAGTGTCATCAGCAAACTCACTAACCATGCCTTGTACATTCTCATCCAAAACATTGTTATAGATAACAAACAGCAATGGGCTCAGCACTGACCACTGAGGCACTCCACTAGTCACAGGCCTCCAGTACAATAAGGATACTTCCCCTATTACCCTGTGCTTTCTACCATCAAGCCAATCGTGTATTCAATTTGCCAGGTCACCTTGGATTCCATGCAATCTAACCTTCCATAACAGCCTGCCATGTGGAACCTTATCAAAGGCCTCACTGAAACCCATATAGACCACGTCTACCATCCTGCCCTCATAACCTTCCTGGTCAATTCATCAAAGTAACTTAACAGATTTGTGAGGCATATTCTCCCACTCACAAAGTCATGCTGACAACTCCTAATCAAATCCACTCTTTCCAAATGCATGTGTATCTTATCTTATCAAACAACCTACCCACCACAAATGTTAAGCTTATAATTCCCAGGCTTTTGTTTTTCAGCCCTTTTTGAACAATGGCACAGTCTTCGCTATCCTCCAGTCTTCTGGCACCTCACCTGTGGCTAACCATGATGCTTGAATATCAGCCAGTACACCTGACCTTCAAGAGAGTTGGGAGCAGAAGTGAGTGGAAAGGGCATCACTAAGGTGGAGGGGTTGAGGCAGCTGAAAGGTCTGAAGGTGGATAAATCATTCAGACCCGATGGACTACACTCCAGAGTTCTGATGGAGATAGCTAAGGTAATTGTAGGGCCATTGGCTGTGATCTTTCAGAAATCACTGGAGTCAGGAGTGGTCCCAGAAGACTGGAAAATAGTGAATGTAACATCCCTGTTTAAGAAAGGAGGGAGGCAGAGATGGGACATTATAAGCTGGTTAGCCTGACCTCGGTCATTGGTAAGATTTTAGAGGTCTACCTAAGGGTGAGATTGCAGGTATTTGGAATCTCACCCTTAAGTCTGGTAAAATTGCAGCCTGGTAAAATTGGGCTGAGTCAGCACAGCTTCATCAAAGGGAGGCATGCCTGATAAATCTGTTAGAAATCTTTGAGGAGGTAACAAGTGAGTTAGACAAAGGAGAGCCAGTGGATGTGATCCATTTGGATTTCCACCAGGCCTTTGACAGGGTACAATAAAGGAGACTGCTAAGTCAAATCAGAGCCCATGCTGTCAGGAGCAAGGCACTGCGAAGTGTAGAGGATTGGCTGGCCGGCACAAAGGCGAGAGTAGGGACAAAGGGATTTTTTTCTGGATGGCTGGTGGTGCTTTGTGGCGATCTGCAGGGATCTGTGTTGGGACCACAACTATTCATATTATCCATTAACAATCTGGATAAGGAACTGAAGATATTGTTCATATGTTTATAGATGACACAAAAATTGGTGAAAGGACAAGTGGAGTTGAGGAAGTGGGGGAGATTGCAGAAGGACTTGGTCAGGCTGAGAGAATGTGCAAAGAAGTGGCAGGTGGAGTACAATGCGGGGACTTGTGAGGCTAGATACTTTGGTGGGAAGAATAGAGACACAGACTGTTTTCTGAGTGAGGAAAGATTTCAGAAATCTGAAGCACGAAGAGAATTGGGAGTCCTTGCTCAGGTTTCTCTGAAGGTTAACGTGCAGGTTCACCATTGGCTGTTTGAAAGGCAGTTACAGTGTTAGCATTAACTTTAACGTCAGAGGTGTACTGCTGAGTTTGTATAAGTCTGTAATCAGACCACATTTGGAATTTTGGTCTCCTTATTAAGGAAGGATGTGCTGTCATTGGAGAGGGTCCAGAGGAAAAAGTGAGAAAGAATAAGAATGATCCTGGGAATGAAGGGGGTGTCATATAAAGAGCGGTTGAGGATTCTGGATCTGTATGCAATTGAGTTTAGAAAGATGATGGGGGAATCTTATTGAAACTACAGAATATTGAGAGGCCTGGAGAACATGGAGAAGGTGTTTCCACGAATAGAAGAATCTCGGGCCCGAAGGCAAAGCCTCAGAGTGAAGAATGATCCGTCAGAACTGAGATAAGGAGGCATTTCTTCAGCCACAGGGTGGTGAATCTGTGGAACTCATTGTCACAGAGGTCTATGGATGCCAAGATGTTGAGAATATTTAAAACAGAGACAGATAGGTTCTTGGTCAGTAAGGAGATCAAATGTTAAAAGGAGAATGGGGTTGAGAAACACATCACACAAGGTCAAATGGCAGAGCAGACTCTCTTCTGACTGGCCCAATTCTGCTCCTATATCTTAAGTATTTTGGGTTTATGTCGAGGTTCCTTGAAACCCTGGAAAACTGGAAGTACGGTCACTTAGTGGTTAGCCCTGCTACCTCACAGCGCTATGGACCCAGGTTTGATTCTAGCCTCGGGCGTCTGTCTGTGTGGAGTTTGCATGTTCTCCCTGTGTCTGCGTGGGTTTCCTCCAGGTGCTCTGGTTTCCTCCCACAGTCCAAAGCTGTGCAGGTTCGGTGAATTGGCCATGCTAAATTGCCCATAGTGCAGGTTAGGTACATTAGTCAGGAGTAAATGTAGGTTAAAAAGGTAGGGGAATGGGTCTGGGTGGGTTATTGTTCGGAGGGTCAGCGTGGACTTGATGGACCAAATGGCCTGTTTCCATACTGTAGGAATTCTGTGATTCTATGGACATTGAAAGTACTGGTTTGTGAGCCCTGCTGTTGCTGTTTCTCAAAAGAACTTTGACAAAAGATAATCAGGGAGTGGTGAGAGTTGCATCAGGTTGCATGAGGAAACTGCTTGTCCTGCTTCCTGGAATACCATGAGCACAGGAAGTGTGGTCAGTGACAGCAGTTGGAACTCCGGGTTTCGGAGCTTGAGCAGCAGCTGGTGTCAGTGAGGAGCGTCCGTGAGGCTGAGAGCTCCGTAGAGAGCACGTTTCTAGATGTGATCACTCTGCAGCTTCAGAGTATGCAGGGAGAGAGGGAATGGGGGAGCAGCAGACAGTCCAAAAGGACCAGGCAGCTAGTACAGGAATCCCATGAGTGTATCTCACTCTCCAACCAGGATTCAGTTCAGAATCCTGATCAGAATGATGGTTCATCTGGGGCGTGCAGCCAGAGCCAAGTCCATGGCACCATGGGGGGCTCAGCTGTATAGGGGGGCACAAGGAAGACTGGAAGAGTGAGAGTGAGAGGAGATTCGAGAGTGAGGGCATCGATAGGTGTTTCTGCAGCTGCAGATGGGAATCCAGGATGGTGTGTTATCTCCCTGGTGCCAAGGTGAAGGATGTCACTGAGCTGCTGCAGAGCACCCTGAGGGGAGAGGGGGAACAGGCAGCAGTCATGGTCCACATCGGTCCCAGTGACAGCGGGAGAAAAGGGATGTGGTCCTCCAGTCAGAATTTAGGGAGTTCCAGAGGGAATTAGCAGCAGGAGCTCAAAAGTAGGAATTTCCAAGATTACCCCCAGTGCCCCACACAACTGAGAATAGAAAGAGGAGGATAGCACAGGTGACTGTGGAACTGAAAAGACAGTCCAGGAGGAAGGTATTTCGATTATTTTAACATTGGGACTGGCTTTGGGGGGAGATGGACATGTACAGACCAGACGGGTTGCTCCTGAACAGACCTGGGACTGAGTTCCTTTGGGGTGATTTACTCGTGCTGTTGGAGAGGGTTTAAACTATCTTGGCCTGTGGGATCCAGGAGGGAATACCAGAGAGGAACACAGAGGTGCACAGAATCCTGGGAGAGATAGATAGCACCAGAATAAGGAATAGAACTTCTTACCCAGTTTCAGAGTGAGGGAGAGAGAGTAATAAATTCTAAATCAGGGTAACTGTGTAAGGATGGGACTGCACGGAGTGTTGGGAATAAGACTGGGAAGGTACAGCCACAGAGTGTTAAGTGGAAATCTGATGTGTGTCTCTCACATAGGAAGATAAGATAATAAGAACATTAGAAATAGGAGCAGGAGTGGGCTATCTGACCCATCGAGGATGAGGAACGTGAGTTATGAAGATAGACTGAAGACATTGGGACTGTTTTCCTCAGAGAAGAGAAGGCAGAGAGGAGATTTGATCGAGAAATTCAAAATCAGGAGGGGTCTGAACAGAGTAAACCAGGAGAAAATGTTCCCACCTGAGAAAGAATTGAGAGGGAGAGGCCATGGATTGAAAATAATTGGTAAAAGAGGCGAAAGTGAGATGGGGGAAAAACATTTTCAGCCAGTGGGTGGTTAAGGTGTGGAATGCACTGCCTGAGAGTGTGGTGGAGGCAGCTTCAATTAAAACATTCCGAAGGGAATGAGACTGTTATTCAAAAAGGAACAATGTGCAGGGTGACAGGGAGAAGGCAGCAGAATGACACTCAGTGAATTGCTCATTCAGAGAGCCGGTCCAGACAGGATGAGTTGAATGGCCTCCTTGTGCACTGAAACGATTCTGTGATTGTGTGATTGAGCAGAGTTAAAGCTGGGGGAGGTGGGAGCTCGGTGTCTCACTGTGCTGCTGCTGCTGCTGCTGCTGCTGCTGCTGCTGCTGAGGTCAGTGAGATCAGAGACTGGGACAGGGAGCCAGAGCTCACATCAAACTCTGCCCCGTGTCCGTCACACTGAGACTGGCAGGAGGCTACTCACTGATTTCACTCCATGCTGCAGGAATGGGACCACAGGCTGCAAATGGACAGAGCTCCTCCACACGGTGAGTAAAACTTACTGACTTATATCTTGCTGCTTAAGCAGGGCAATAGGACGACAGAAATACAGCTGGACACCCTGTTAGACACAGTGCTCCTCATTCAACCATTTCATTCACTGCAGCTCCCCACTAACACCTGCATCAATTCAGCATTTGTGATTTAGAAAGTTTCAGTATTGAAAGGGTTAATAACGGAGGATTGAGGTTTACTTACTCAGTCTGAGCTTGGTTCCTTTACCGAACGTAAGCCACAGTGAGAGCTCCCAGTGTAGAGGCTGTACAAAAACCTCAGCTCTCTGCTTCCCTCTGTCACTCTCACCCTCTCCCTATTTCCCAGTCTGTCGGTCACTCTCACCCTCTTTTTGCCCCTATCAGTCTCTCCCTCATTCATGTGTCTTTCTGTCTCTGCCTCTGGGTTGTGAACTTCATTTTTTGTTGTTAAATCTTGCAGCTGTTCTTCACATGTGGCCATGCAGTGGAAGGGGGAAACTTGAGGCCTTCAGTGAGCGTTGAGACACCACAGGGACTGGAGTGTGTCGTGGGCAGTGACAATCCCAGCATGGGGTAATTTGATCAGTTTCATTTAGATCTAACTGTGGGATATGACAGTTCAGGCGGTGGGACTGTGTGTCCATTATTATGCATTTTATATAACCGTGGATGTGTCAGTACAGGAGGTGATTCTGTGTGCTTTGAGGTTTTTGTATGGCTCTGTGTCACTGTGTCGAGGGTAGCTGTAATCCTGCATACAGTAATAGTCAGCGACATCCTCATTCTGAACGTTGCTGATTTTCAGGGTGAAACTGGTCCCTGATCCACTGCCGGTGAATCGATCGGAGACTCCTGTGAATCGATTTGTTGCAGCATAGATCAGGAGAGAGGGTTTCTGACCTTCTCGCTGCTGGTACCAGGAAAGCTCATTGCTAACAGATTGACTGGCCGTACAGGTGAGTGTTGCGGTCTGGCCCAGTCCCACTGACAGCACCGGGGGAGACTGAGTCATGATGATGTCCCCACTGATACCTGAGGGATCAGAGAGAAACACAGTGAAGTCAGAACTGTCACAGAAAGAGCCGGTCAAATGAGAGATTGTTGGAGACACTGAGCATTCCTCTGGTTTCAGCATTTTCCCTTCAATCACAAGTCAGTGGAATTGGAGTGAAATGGAGAGCAACTAAAGATTCAAGGCGGAAGGAGAGAGATTTGTACCTGCGACACAGAATGCCAGGGGCCAGATCAGCTGGATGTGTGAAATCATGGTGTGTGCTCCTGTCCCTGTGCCTGGTTCCTGATAAACTCTCCCTTCACTGGGCTCTGCTTTATAAAGCTGCAGCCTGTGAGAGTCTGACTGGGTGTTCCTCAGTATGTAAATGGCATCAGGTAGAGAGAGCCACGTCAGCCCCTCACACTTCCACTTCTCTCTCTCTCTTTGTCTCAGAGAGTGATTGATGTGAACAGCACTGAATGAGGCCATTTGTCCTATTGTATCTGTGCTGGTAAACAAAGATGTGATGACACTAATCCCATCCTCCAGCTCATGGCCCATTACCCTGGGGGCTATAGCAACACAAGGGAATATCTAAACACTGCTCCAATGTCACGAGAATTTGTGACTCAACCAGCCTTTTAGGCAGTGAGTTCCAGACTCCCACCACCCTCTGGGTGAAAACATTTCTCCTCAATTCTCCTCTCACTCTGCAACTCAACTGGGCCTGGATTCACTCGAGTTTAGAAGGATGATAGGGGATCTGATTGAAACACATAAAATTGTAACAGGGCTGGGCAGGGAGGAGGTTTCCCCTGGTTGGAGAATCTGGAACCAGGGGACACAGGCTCAGGGGGATACAGGGTAGACCATTTAGGACTGAGATGAGGAAACATTTCTTCACTCAGAGAATGGTCAACCTGATGAATTCTCTACCACAAAGGCTGTGGAGGACAAGGAACTGAATATATTCAAGAAAAAAAAGAGTTGTTTTGTGTTTTAACAGCATGAAGGAAATAGGGAGAAAGCAGCAGCACAGCATTGAGAGAGAGGATCAGCCATGATCATACTGAATGACACACAAGATTCAAAGGGCCGAATGGCCTGCTCCTGCTCCAAGTTTCAATGTGTCCATGTCTGTGTTACCTTCAATCTCTGTCCCTGGTTATTGAGTCCTTTACTCTTGTATAAAGTGCCTTCCTATGCAACATATCACTGCCTTATCTTATACCTCTCTATCAGGTCCCTCTCAACCTTCAATGCTCCAAGGAAAACAGCCCCAACCTTTCCAATCTTTCCTCATAGCTGACCCTTCATCCCAGGCAGCATCCTGGGAAATCTCCTCTGCCCCCTCTCAAGTACAATCACATCCTTCCCAGAATGTGGTGATCAGGACCTTTCTCTCTCTCTCTCTCTCTTTTCCCCTTTCTGTCTCACATCTGCTACTTTGATCTCTCTACATCTATCTCTCTCTCCCACTGTTAATCTCTCTCATATTCCCTCTCTCTCACTCTGTCTCATAGCCACTCCCTCCAACTCACTCACGCTTCCTCACTCCGTCTCATAATCTTTCTCCATCTCTCACTGTCTTCGTCACTCGCTCCATCTCTCACTTCAATTGAAAGCCTCCAAATGTTATCTGCCCCTCTCTATTTCTCCCTCTGTTTCTCCCTCATTCTCCGCAGCCCACTCGGCCTCTATTTCTCTCTCTCTGTCTCACTTCTCTCTCTTTCTCACAGTGTCCCAGGTGGTGACAGTTGAATTCAGGATATATCTCTCTCTGCTCTGCCCCACTAATGGATGTTAACCCTTGACCCCAGAAGCATGTCTTCTCCTGGAGTAAAGGCCCATTTCCACATTGACCAGGTTTTGGTATCTCTCAGGAAGATGGACAGATTCTTGTTAAATGAAGGGCAGTTCTGTGCTGTTGGCCTATTCTCACTGGGGACTGGTTTGGACACAAACCTCATTCCATGAAGGCCCAGCAGAGAGAGGAGATCCTCAGGCCATCAGTGTGAGCTGGAGGGACAG
The DNA here is from genome assembly GCF_020745735.1 of Hemiscyllium ocellatum. Taxonomy (NCBI): domain Eukaryota; kingdom Metazoa; phylum Chordata; class Chondrichthyes; order Orectolobiformes; family Hemiscylliidae; genus Hemiscyllium; species Hemiscyllium ocellatum. The sequence continues at coordinate 14,057,249 of NC_083409.1, forward strand.
CACAGGCTCTGACCCACTAACCCATCCTGTCCATTCACAACATGTTCCAATCCCTTCCCCTCTCCTTCCCCTTCTACGATCAGTCTCTGAGTCAGTGTGTTTTACTGGGATGAGGGTTGGACCATCACACAGTTACAACAGAAAGGAACTGAACCCCACACCCACCATGGTGTCCACACTGCACTGGACTCTCCAACAGAGTCCAGTAAACATGGACGTCAGTTCACGAGAGTGCCCCATAGAGAGACATGGGCCTCCTTCCCACTGAGCTCCCAATAGAGACCAGTAAACATGGGCATTGTTCCTGCTTGAGCCTCCAATAAATGTTGGCCTCCTTCGTAATGGACTCTCCAAAGGAAACCAGTAAACATGGACCTCCTTCTGACTGGATACTCCAAGAAGACCAGTAAATGTGGGCCTCCTATTCACTTGTCCTTCTAATGGTGACAAGTGGATAGTTGAGTTTTTGAAGAAATAGATAGCTTAAGATAGATCAGTACACATCGTCGACATGGACTTTAGCAAGGCCTTAGACAAGGTTCCCCATTGTAGACTGCTTAGTAAGATTATATCACAGAGGATCCAGGTAGAGTTAACCAATTGGATATAAAATGGGCCTGATGGTAGGAGGCAGAGGCTGGTGAGAGAGGGTTGATCTTGAGACTGGAGGCCAGTGACCAGCCATCTTCCACAAGAATCGATCCTGGATCCACTGTTGTTCATCATTTACATGAACAATTTGTATGAGAAAATAGCAGGAATGTCAGTAAGTTTGTGGCTGACATTAAAATTGTTGGCATCGTGGACAGGTAAGAAGATTATCTAAGAATGCAATGTCATCTTCATCAACTGGGCCAGTGGGTCAACAAATCCAGATGGAGCTTAATTTCGATAAATGCAAGGAGTTGCATTTTGGTAAGACCAACTAGGGCAGGAATTACACAACTGATGGTAGAGCCATGGGGAGTGTTGTTGAACAGAGACACTGAGGGGTACAAGTGCATAGTTCCTTGAAAGTGGTGTCACAGGTAGAGAGGGTGGTGAAGAAGGCATTTGGCACGCTCACCTTCACTGGTCAAAGCAGGGAGTACAGGAGCTGGGACATCATGTTACAGCTGTACAAGGCATTGGTAAGGCCACATTTGGACACTGTGTACATTCCTGCTTACCCTGCTATAGGAAGGAAGTTATTACACTGGTTTGGATAAAAGAAAGATTAACAGGGATGTTACCAAGGTTGGTGAGTTTGAATTACAAGGCGAGGATGGATAGTCCGAGAGATTTTTCCAATGAATGCAGGAGATTGAGGGGTGACCTTAGACAGGTTTATAGAATCATTAGGGCCATAGATAAGGTGAATAGCCAAAGTTTTTTTTTCCCCAGGGTAGGAGAGTCTAGTATGAGAAGGAATACTTTTAAGTTGAGATGGGAAAGAATTAGAAGGGGCCTGAGAGACAATCTTTTCACACAGAAGTTGGTGTGTATGTGCAATGAGCTGCCAGAGGAAATGGTAGAGGGGAGTACAATTACTAGATTTCAAAGACATTTTTACAGGAACATGGATAGGAAGGATTTAGAGAGGATTGGGCCAAACGCATGCAGATGGGACTAGTTCAGTTTTGGAAACTTGGTCGGCATGGATGAGTTGAGCAGAAGGGCCTGTTGCCACGCTGTAAACCTCTATGACTCTATGATGATGTAAACATGGGGCACCTTCCCATAGGACCAATAAACAGTAAACATGGGCCTCCTTCCCACCGGACTGTCCAGTACCTGAGCTGTAACCCCACATCCTGTCCATTACGTAGGTCTCTTATTTCAATCTGCACAACATTGTTTGTCTCTGCATTACCTCACTCTCTTGACCACAGAAACCCCAATTCCTGCTCATCCCACCTCCTGACTCTATGATTTCAATGTCCTCTCCCAGCTTCCTGAAGCCACATTCCATAAACCCCAACTTGTCTGATATGGAGTGATCCCTTCCCTGTCTCACAACTACAGTTGTTCTAGAATCTGACCTCACTGCCAGCCAATTGCCTCCATGGCCTCCCTCCTCCCTCACTCTGTGTCCTGCTGTAGACTCACATTCCCTCCCTCCCCCTTCCACCTTCTGTCTCTGGTCTCCTGCCCATTGTTGCTTCCTCCATCCCACCATTGACAGCAGAGCCTTCAGACCCCGAGAGTATCCTCTCTGCCTTCCTGCCCTTCATCCCTCCCTCTCTCGTTGTTTGTGATATTGAATATACTGTTCAGTTCCAACACTTTTGGGTCGCTGTTCCCTTGCCATTGATTTGCTGCTTTATTCTAGTAAATCTAGACTGGTGTGTTCTCTGAGTTGGTTCAAGAGTGTTTTGCTTGAGAAAACATTTCTGTGAACTGGTTTGTCTGTTTCTCCCAGTCTTTGTGTAAAGGTGAGACTAAGTGTGTAAATGCTGTCATTTCATGGAGCAATCCAGTCAGTCCCACCCCCTCCCCTACTCGACAGCCAGGGCCTTGCAGGTTTATTTCCATCAAGAGCCCATCCAATCTGCCATTGCCATCACTGAGTGTCTTCACCTGCCTCACCTGAATGGGCACTAATTTCCAAGTCATTACCAATTGCTGCTAAAAAAAGTTCTTCCTGACATCCCATATCTCTTGCCCAACAAAATGCAAGGTAATCTCAATGTGAAGATGGGATTTTGTCTCCACACGGACTGTGCAGTTGTCACCCTTACTGATACTGTCATGGACAGATACACCAGCAGCAGGCAGGTTGGTGAGGGTGATAGTGAGTATGATTTTCCCTCTTGTTGGTTCCCTCACCACTTGCCCCAGGTCCAGTCTAGCAGCTGAATCAGGTGGAACTTGACCAACTTGCTCAGTAGTGATGCTTCTGAGCAGCTCTTGATGGTGGGCTTTGAAGTCCCTTACTCAGAGTATATCCTGCATCCTTCCCACCCTCAGTGCTCCCTCCAAGTGTTGGTCAACATGGAGGAGGACTGACTGCTCAGTTGAGGTTGGAGTGGAGGGCGGTGCTATGTGGTAATCAGCAGGAGGTTTCCTTCCCCATGTTTGACCTGCTGTCATGAGGCTTCATGGGTTCCATAGTTAATGGTGAGGACTCCAGGGCAACTCCCTTCCGACTGTACACACCACTGTGTTGCCTCCCCTGCTTGGTCTATCCTGCCAGTTAAAAACTGAATGAGGGAACAATTCCATTCAGGTTTTACAGCTTGGAGACAGAGCTGCTGCTGGATTCTGTTTCTGATCTCCGAGTGCAGGTGTATGTGTTTGTGAGAGAGTGACTGTCCTTTTTCCCATCACTGTGCTGTTTCTGAAAAGAAAAATCCCAGAACCAGCCTCCTGTGCTGTCAGGTTCTTGGGAGTGCAGACAGTTCACAGTTTTCTCCCGTCTCAGTAACAAACATCCAGCTGCTCCGAGCTCTTTATTTCACTTCCTCTTTTGGTGAAGTTTCAACCTTGCGATCTGACAGTCTTTGCAGTTATTTTTTACACTGGGGCTTTCTGCTGTGGTCAGAATCTCTAATAATAAGTGTCCAATCAGTGACAATCACAGCAGCTAAGAGCAGTCAGGACTGAGGAGCCAGGCTCACTGGGAAACACATTGGGAAGATCAAAGCCATTCCCCTTCAGCTCCCAGTACAAACTCCATCCCTCTCCCTGAGCACTGCCTGCTGCTCAACCAGACTCTTTACAAACTTGGCCTCATCTTTGGGGCTGATCTGAGCACCATATCCTCCATCTCACAAAGATCAGCAACTGAAAATCTCTGTCATGTGCATGGGACTCCAAACATGACCATACCAATGTTGCGCTTGCACACATCACAGCCACTGCCCTCCGTAACCTTCAGCTCATCCCAAATTCTGCTGCCCCATATCTAAACTCGTATCAAATCCCATTCCTCCAACCCCCTGCGCCCTGTGCCTACATTGGCTCCTGGTCCAGCAACACCTTGATTTTCAAATTCTCATCCTTGTTCTCAAGTCCCTCCCTGTCCTCCACTCTCCCTATCTCTGTAACCTCCTCCAAACTGCCTCACTCAGTGTGATCAACAATCTTGGATATATGGCTGTCTATTCCTTCATCCAAGTCATTTAGAAATATCGTGAAATGCTGAGGTTCCAGCCCAATTCCCTGGGGACACCACTATCCAGATTTTGCTCATTGGAGAGCACACACATTATCCCTCCTCTCTGTCTCCTACCTCCAAACTAATTTCTGACCAAAGATAAATACTTTTCTCTAACTGGCGAGAATGGGAGAAAGCAGAGGGACATAGTGGAAGGATACTTGTCAGACTGGAGGCCTGAGTCTAGTGGAGTGCCTCAGGATTGATGCTGGGCCCATTATTGTTTGTTATCAATATCAATGATTTAGAAGACATTACAATAGCCGGTATTGTGGACAATGAGGAAGGTTATCAGATATTGTAACAGGACCTTGATCAGCTGTGGAAGTGGGAAAAGAAATGATAAATTGAGTTTAATGTAGATAAGTATGAGGTCTTGCATTTTGGAAAGTTAAATCAAGGTAGGAGTTTCATGGTGAATGGTAAGGCCTTCAGGACTGTAGTGAAACAGTGGGATCTCAGAGTTCAGGTGCACAGTTCTCTGAAAGTTGAGTCACAGTTAGACAGGGCAGTGAAGAAGGCTTTTGGCACACTGGCCGTCATCAGTCAGGGCACTGGGTGTAGAAGTTGGGAAGTTATGTTTCAATTGTACATGACGTTGGTGAGGCTGCACTTGGAGTATTGTGTTCAGTTTTGGTCACCTTGTTATATGAAGGATATTATTAAACTGGAAAGAGTGCAGAATAAATTTACAAGGATGTTGCCAGGTTTCAACATCTGAGTTTTTGGGAGAGTTTGGGCCAGCTAGGACATTTTTCTTAAGAATGTTGGAGACTAAAGGGGAATCTTTTAGAAGTGTATAAGATCTTGAGAAACATGGATAGGGTGAATGCACTCAGTCTTTGTCCCAGGGTTGGGGAATCAAGGCCTAGAGGGCATCAGTTGAAGGTTAGAATAAACGGGAACCTGAGGGGCATCATTTTTACACAGAAGGTGGTAGTCGTATGGAATGATTGAGGAGGGTACATGAACAACATTTAAAAGGTATTTGGACAAATACATAGATAGTATGTAATTTGAAGGATATGGGCCAAGTGCAGGGCAAATGGGGTTTGTGTGGATGGATATTTTGGTCAGCATGGTCTGGTTTGGGCCAAAGGGCCTGTATCTGTGCTGTAGGACTCGATGACTCTATGACTCTACAATTCCACATGTTTCCATGTTTATGAACAGTCTCTCAAACATAGAAACAGAGGAACTAGGAGCAGGAGGAGGCCATTCAGCCCTTCGAGTCAGCTCTGCCAGTCAATATGACCATGACTGATCATCCAACTTAGTCTCCTGTTCCCATTTTTTCTCCATAACCTTTAATCCCTTTAGTCCTAAGATCTATACCTGTCGCTTTCTTGAAAACATTTAATGTTTTGAGCTCAACTGCTTTCTGTGACAGAATATTCCACCAGCTTCCCACTCTCTGGCTAAAGAACTGTTCCTTATCTCAGTCCGAAATGGCCTTTCCATTTTCTTTAAACTGTAATTCCTGGTTCTGGATTCTCCAGTCATCATGAACATAATTCCTGTGTTTTCTGGTCTTGTCCTGTTAGGATTTTACAGGTTTCAATGTGATTCCTCTCAAATTTCTAAACTCCAGTGAATATAATCCTAACTGATCCAGTTTCTCATCAGATCTAAGTGCTGTCCTCCCAGGAATCAGTCTGGTAAACCTTCGCTGCCCTCCCTCCACAACCAGAACATCCTTCCTCAGGTAAGGAGACCAAAACTGCACACAACAGAAACATAAAATCACACAGTATAGAAGAGGCCCTTCAGCCCATTAACTGTGTACTAGCCAAACTACAGTAAACCTACACCAGTCCCACTTTCCAACATCAGGCCCATAGCTTGAATGTTCTGATATTTCAACTGCTCACCCAACTACTTTTTAAAGTTTGTGAGGTTTCCCACGTCAACTACCCTCCCAGGATGTGCGTTCCAGACCCCCACCACCCTCTGGGTAAAAAACACTTTTCTCAAAACGTCTTGAAACCTCCTATCTTTGACATTGAATGTGAGCCAACTTGTTATTGACCCTCCCAAGAAGGAGAACAGCTGCTTTCTCTCCTCCCTGTCCAATCCCCTCATAACCTTATACACCTCTATCAGATCCCCCCTCCACCTTCTCTGCTCTGAAGAAAACAACCCGAGCTAATCCAATTTCTCTTCATCACTGAGAGGTTCCATCCCACACAACATCCTGGTGATTCCCCTCTGCACCCCATCCAGTGCAATCACATCCTTCCTACAGTGTGGTGACCTGAACTGCACACAGTACTCCAGCTGTGGCCTCACCAATGTTCTGCTTAACTGCCACATCTCCTCCTGCTTTTATAACCGATACCTGACATGACAAAGGCAAGTGTCCCCTATGCCTTCATAACTGCTCTGTTAACCTGTCTTACCATATTCAGGGATCAGTGGAGAAGCACCCCAAGATCACGCTGTTCCTTTGAGCTTCCTCAGTTCAAAGACCAAAGAGCAATGAAAATTACAGCACAAGAACTGGCCCTTCGGCCCTACTAGCCTGCACTGGTCCAAATCCTCCATCTAAACCTGTCATCAATTTCCCAATGGTCTGTCTCCCTTTGCTCCCTCCCCATCCATGTATCTATCTAGATATATCTTAAATGATGCTATTGTACCTGCCTCTACCACCTCCACTGGCAACGTGTTCCAGGACCAATCACTCTCTGTGTGAAGAACTTTCCATACATATCTCCCTTAAATGTTTCCATTCTCACTTTGAACTCATGACCCAGAGTAATTGAGTCCCCCACTCTGGGAAAAAGGCTTCTTGCTATCCACCCTGTCTATATCTCTCATGATTTTGTAGACCCCAATCAGGTTCCCCCCGCAACGTTCGACTTTCTAATGAAAATAATCCTAATCTACTAAACCTCTCTTCATAGCTAGCACCCTCCATACCAGGCAATCCTGGTGAAACTCCTCTGCACCCTCTCCAAAGCATCCACATCTTTCTGGTAATGTGGCAACCAGAACTGTACGCAGTATTCCAAATGTGGCCAGGCCAAAATCTGATATAATTCTAATATGACCTTCCAACTCTTGTGCTGAATACCACGTCTGGTGAAGGAAGGTATGCCATATGCCTTCTTGACCACTCTGTCGACCTGTGTTGCCACCTCCAGGGTACAATGGACCTGAACACCCAGGTCTCTCTGGGCATCAATTTTCCCAGGGTGTTCCATTCACCGTACAGTTTACTCCAGATTTGGATCTTCCAAATTTCTTCAGATCGCATTTGCCTGGTTTGAACTCCATCCGTCCGTTTCTCTGCCCAACTCTCCAATCTGTCTATATTCTGCTACATTCTTTGACGGTCCCTTTCAATATCTGCTACTCCACCAATCTTAGAGTCATCTGCAAACTTGCTAATCAGTCCACCTATACCTTCCTCCAGATCATTTATGTATATCATAAACAAGAGCGGTACCAGCACAGATTCCTGTTCTCCATTTTGAGAAACTCCTTCCATTACTACCGTCTGTCTTCTGTTGCCCAGCCTGTTCTCTATCCATCTAGTGAGTACACTCTGGACCCTATGCGACTTAAATTTCTTTATCAGGCTGCCATGGGGAACTTTATCAAACGCATTCCTGAAATCCATGTGTATGACATCCATAGCCCTCCCTCATCAATCAACTTCATCACTTCTTCAAAAAATTCTATAAAGATGGTAAGACATGACATTCCCTGCACAAATTCATGCTGCCTATAACTAATAAGTCAATTTTCTTCCAAATGTAAATAGATCTTATCCCTCAGTATCTTCTCCAGCAGGTTCCCTACCACTACATCAGGCTCACTGGTTGATAGTTGCCTGGATTATCCTGGCTACCCTTCTTAAACATTAGCAATTCTCCAGTCCTCTGGGACCTCATCCATGTTCAAAGTTGCTACAAAGATATTGATTAAGGCCCCAGCTATTTCCTCTCTTGCTTCCCTCAGTAACCTGGGATCAATCCCATCCCGACCTGGGGACTTGTCCACCTGGATGCCTTTTAAAATACCCAACACTTCCTCCCTCCTTAAACCTACTTGACCCTGAATAAACAAACATCTATCCCCAACTTCAACATCTGTCATTTCCCCCTCCTTGGTGAATACCGACGTAAAGCACTCATTAAGAATCTCATCAATTTTCTCTGACTCCACACATAACTTTCCTCCTTTTTCCTTGAGTGGGCCAACCCTTTCTCTAGTCACCCTCTTGCTCCTTATATATGAATAAAAGGATTTGGGATTTTCCTTAATCCTATTTGTTAATGATATTTTGTGACCCCTTTTAGCCCTTTTAATTCCTCACTTCAGATTGGTCCTACTTTCACGATATTCTTCCAAAGCTTTGCCTGTTTTCAGCTACCTCGACCATATGTATGCATCCTTTTTCCTCTTAGCTATGCTCACAATTTCATCTGTCATCCAGCGTTCCCTAATCCTGCCATTTCAATCCCTTATTTTCACAGGGACATGTCTGCCCTGACTCGAGTCAACCTCTCTTTAAAAGCCTCCCACATATCAAATATGGATTTCCCTTTAAACAGCTATTCCCAATCCACATTCCCCAGCTCCTGCCAAATTTTGCTATAGTTGGCCTTCCCCCAGTTTAGCCATCTTCCTTTCGGAGCACTCTCGTCTTTGTCCATGAGTATTCTAAAACTTATGGAATTGTGGTCACTGTTACCAAAATAATCCCCTAGTGAAATTTCAACCACCTGGCCGGGCTCATTCCCCAATACCTGGCCCCTTCCTGAGTTAGATTATTTCCACATTACTCTGTAAAATCCTCCTGGATGCTCCTTACAAATTCTGCTCCATCTTAACTTCTAACATTGAGTGAATCCCAGTCAATGTTGGGAAAATTAAAATCTTCCATCACCACCACCTTGTTACTCCTACATCTTTCCATAATCTGTTTACATATTTGTACCTCTATCCCACGTTCACTCTTAGAGCCTTGTAGGATAGCACCGACATTGTTACTGCACCCTTCCTGTTTCTGAGCTCTGCCCATATTGCCCCACTGCTCGAGTCCTCCATAGTGCCCTCCTTCAGCACACCTGTGATAACCACTCTGACCAATAATGCAACTCCTCCATCCCTTTTACCTCCCTCTCAAACCCATCGGATACATCTGTATCCTGGGATATTTAGTTGCCAATCTTGCCCTTCCCTCAACCACGTCTCAGTAATAGCAATAACATCATACTCCCAGATACTAATCCAAGCCCAAAATTCCTCTGCCTTACCTACTACACTTCTCACATTAAAACAATACACCTCAGACCATCTGTCCCTTTGCTTTCATCATCTGCCCCCGACCTACTCTTAACCTTAGTCACGCTAACTTCAATATCTAGTTCCTGACAGGCTTTAGTTACTCCCTCCTTATTGTCCATTAACTTCCTCATTTGGTTCCCATCCCTCTGCTACACTATTTTGAACGTGATCAAACATATCCCACAGGACACTGGTTTCAGTCCTGCCCAGGTGTAGACCACTCGATTTGTAATTGTCCCACCTCCCCAGGAACCAGTCCCAATGTCCCAAAAATCTGAACCCCTCCCTCCTGCACCATCTCTCAGGCCACGCATTCATCCTGCCTATACTTTCATTTCGACTCTGACTAGCACATGGCACTGGGAGCAATCCTGAGATTACTACCTCTGAGATCCTACATTTTAATATGGTTCCTAACTCCCTAAATTCTGCTTGTCGGAACCTCATCCCATTTATTACCAATATCATCGGTGCCTACATGAACAGTCACAGTTAGCTGTTTACCTCCCCCTTCAGAATGTCCTGTAGCCGATCTGAGACATCCCTGAGCCGTACAGCTGGGAGGCAACATGCTATTCGTGAGTCTTGTCTTTGACCACAGAACCGCCGATCTACTCCCTTTACAAAGTCCAAACAAACCATATCCATGGCCCCCCCTTATCAAATCCACTCACTACATCCTCAAACAATTCCAGTCAATTTTTTAAGCATGATTTCCCTTTCGAAAATTCATGCTTACTATCTCCAGTTCTGTCACTGTTTTCAAAGTGCTAAGCTATCAAATATTTTGTAATGAACTTGAGCATTTTCTCCACTGCTGATTTCTAGCTAATTGGTCTAAAATGTTTGATTTTCCCCCTCTCTATCTCTCTCTCTCTCTTTCAATAATCGTGTTAAATTAGCTCCCTCCACTCTGTTTGACCTATTCCACAGTCGACAAACAGATAACCATCAATGTTTCTAATATTTTACAACCCACTTCCTGAAGCACTCCTGAAAATAGATTATTTGGCCCTGCTGATTTAACACACTTTAATTTTCCCAGAACCATTTTCCTCAACAACTGATTTCCTTCAGCTCATTCCTCTGATAAAACCCCAAGTTCACCAACATGTCTGAGATTTATTTGAGAATTCATTTGTGCAGCAAGATCCAGAATATGTTTATCTGTCATCTCTTTGTTCCAACGATAACATTATAACACTTATGTGAAACTTCCTTGAATGTCATCTGGACGTCCATATAAACAACACATTCCCTTATCTCCCACATTAGTGACCTCGTTAAAACATGTAACCAGGTTAGTTAAAAATGTCTGACCCTTTTTAAATCCATGCTGACTTACTCTGATCTGTTCATATTTGTCAGACATTCTGTCTCTAAACCAGATTCAATTACTTCCCAACAATAGACATTCAACGGAGATGTTCATTGTGAGTGAGGTTAGTAAACAGCTAGCACTGACATGACGGGCTGAACAGCCTCCTCCTAGAGTCACAGAGTCAAAGAGATATTCAGAATGGAAACAGACCCTTCGGTCCAACTTGTCCATGCTGACCAGACATCCCAAACCAATCTAGTCCCACCTGCCAACTCCTGGCCCAGATCCCTCCAAACCCTTCCAATTCATATACCCATTCAGATGCCTTTTAAATGTTGCAATTGTACCAGCCTCTACCACTTCCTCTGCTCTCACCACCTTGTGCATGAAAAAGTTGCTCCTCAAGTCTCTTTTATATCTTTCCCCTCTTACCCTAAACCTACGCCCTCTATTACTGGACTCCACCACCCCAGGGAAAAGACTTGGTCTCTTTGCCCTATCCATGCCCCTCATGATTTCATAAACCTCTGTAAGGTCACTCCTCAGCCTCCGACACTCCAGGGGAAATATCCCCAGCCTATTTAACCTCTCCCTATAGCTTAAATCCTCCAACCCTGGTAACATCCTTTTATATCTTTTCTGAACCCTTTCAAGTTTCACAACATCTTTCTGATAGGAAGGAGACCAGAATTGAATGCAATACTTCAAAAGTGGCCTAGGTGACCTCCCAATTCCTATACTCAATAATCTGACCATTAAAGGAAAGCATATCGAATGTCTTCTTCATTATCCTATCCAACTACTACTCTACTTTCAAGGAGCTATGAACATGCACTCTAAAGTCTCTTTGTTCAGCAACACTCCCGAGGACCTTACTATTAAGAGTATAAGTCCTGCTCAGATTTGCTTTCCCAAATGCAACACCTTACATTTATCTAAATTAAATTCCATCTGCCATTCCTCAGCTCAATTGCCCATTGGATCAAGATCCTATTGTAATCTGACGTAACCTTCTTCACTGTCCACTTCACCTCCAATTTTCATGTCATTTGCAAACTTACTAACTCTACCGCCTATGTTCATATCCAAATCATTTATGTAAATGACAAAAAGTAGTTGACCCAGCATCAATCCTTATGACAATCCACTGGCCACAGGCCTCCAATCTGAAAAACATCCCTCCACTACCACCCTCTGTATTCTACCTTTGAGCCAGTTCTGTATCCAAATGGCTAGTTCTCCTGTATTCCATGAGATCTAACCTTGCTAACCTGTCTCCCATGGGGAACCTTGTCGAATGCCTTATTGAAGTCCATTCAGATCCTGTCTAATGCTCTGCCCTTATCAATTCTTTCTGTTACTTCTTCAAAAGATTCAATCAAGTTTGTGAGACATGATTTCCCACACACAAAACCATGCTGCCCAACCCTAATCAGTCTTTGCCTTTCCAAATGTATGGACAATTTGTCCCTCAGGATTCCGGCTCATTGGTCTACAATTCCCTGACTTGTCCTTACCACCTTTCTTAAATAGTGGCACCAATTAGTGAACCTCCAGTCTTCTGGCACATCATCTGTGACTATTGAGGATACAAATATCACAGTAAGAGGCCCAGCAATCACTTCCCTAGCTTCCCACAGAGTCCTAGGGTACACCTAATTAGGTCCTGGGGATTTATCCACTTTTATGCATTTCAAGACATCTAGCACCTCCTCGTCTGAAATATGAACATTTTTCAAGATGTCACCATCTATTACTTTACGTTCTATATCTTCAATATCCTTCTCCACAGTTAAACAGAAGCAAAATACTCGTTTAGTATCTGCCCCATCTCCTGCGGCTCCACACAAAGGTCGCCTTGCTGATCTTTGAGGGGCCCTATTCTCTCCTTAGTTACTCTCTTGTCCTTAATGTATTCGTAAAATCCCTCTGGATTCTCCTTAACCTTATTTGCCAAAACATTCTCATGTCCCCTTGTTGCCCTCCTGATTTCCCTCTTAAGAATACTCCTACTGCCTTTGTATACCTCTCAGGATTCACTCGATCTATCCTGTCTATACCTGACATATGCTCCATTCTTTTTCTTAACCAAACCCTCAATGTTTCTTGTCATCCAATATTCCCTACACCTACCAGCCTTTCCTTTCACCCGAACTAAAATATACTTTCTCTGGACTCAAGTTATCTCATTTCTGAAGGCTTCTCATTTTCCAGCTGTCCCTTTACCTGTGAGCAACTTCCCCCAATCAGCTTTTCAGAGTTTTAGATTAGATTACTTAGTGTGGAAACAGGCCCTTCAGCCCAACAAGTCCAGACGGACCCTCCGAAGAGCAACCCACCCAGACCCATTCCCCTATGTTTATCCCTTCACCTAACACTATGGACAATTTAGCATGGCCAATTCACCTAACCTGCACTTTTTTAGACTGGGGAGGAAACCCACGCTGACATGGGGAGTATGTGCAAACTGCACACAGACAGTTGCCTGAGGTGGGAATTGAACCCGGGGCACTGGCACTGTGAGGCAGCAGTGTTAACCACTGTGCCACCGTGCCTGATACTGGCAAAATTAGCCTTCCTCCAATTTAGAACTTCAACTTCTGGATCTGGTCTATCCTTTTCCATCACTATTTTAAAATGAATAGAATTATGGTCGCTGACCAAAAGTGCTCCTCCACTTGCACCTCAGTCACCTGCCCTGCCTTATTTCCAAGAGTAGGTCGAGCTTTGCACCTTCTCTAGGAGGTACATCCACATACTGAATCAGAAAATTGTCTTGTACACACTTAACATATTCCTCTCCATCTAAATTCTTAACACTATGGCAGTCCCAGTCTATGTTTGGAAAGTTAAAATCCCCTACTATAACCACCCCATTATTCTTACTGATAACTGAAATCTCCTTAAAAATCTATTTCTCAATTTCCCGCTGACTACTGGAGGGGGGCTATAATATAATCCCAAGAAGGTGATTATCCCCTTCTTTTTTCTCAGTTCCACCCAAATAACTTCCCTGGATGTATTTCTGGGAATATCCTCCCTAAGTACTGCTGTAATGCTATCCCTTATCAAAAATGCCACTCCCCCTCCTCTCTTGCCTCCCTTTCTGTCCTTCCCGTAGCATTTGTATCCTAGAACATGAAACAGCCAGTCCTGTCTATCCCCGAGCCATGTTTCTGTAATTGCTATGCTATCCCAGTCCCATGTTCCTAACCGCGCCCTATGTTCATCTTCCTTCCCTGTTAGGCCTCTTGCACTGAAATAAATGCAGTTTAATTTATCAGTCTTACCTTGTTCTCTGCTTTGTCCCTGCCTGCCCTGACTGTTTGACTTGCCTTTGTTCTCAACTGTACCAATCTTAGATTGAAATCTTTCCTCACTATCTCCCTGGGTCCCTCCCACCCATCTTACTAGTTTAAATCCTGCCGAGCAGCTCTAGCAAATCTCCCTGCCAGTATATTAGTCCCCTTCCAATTTAGATGCAATCTGTCCTTCTTGTACAGGTCACTTCTACCTCAAAACAGCTTCCAAAGATCCAAAAATGTGAATCCTTCTCCCATACACCAGCTCCTTAGCCATGCATTCATCTGCTCTATCCTCCTATTCCTGCCCTCACTAGCTCATAGCACTGGGGGTAATTTAGATATTACTACTCTCGAGGATCTCCTTTTTAAATTCCTGCCTAACTCTCTGCAATCTCCCTTCAGAATCTCAACCTTTTCCCTTCCTATGTCGTTGGTTCCAAAGTGTACAATGGCCTCCTGCTGGTCCCTCTCCACCTTAAGAACATTCTGCACCTTCCCTGAGACATCCTTGATCCTGGCACCAGGGAAGCAACACACCATTCTGATTTTTCACTGCTGGCCACAGAAACGTCTTCTGTTCCTCGGGCTCGAGAGTCCCCTAACACAGTCGATCATTTGGAACCCGACGTACGTCCCATTACATTAGAGCCAGTGTCAATACCAGGAACTTGGCTGCTCATGCTCAGTACCCCTGAGTTTCCATCACTCCCTACATTTTCCAAAGCAGCATACTTGTTTGAAATGGGAATAGCCACAGAAGACACCTGCACCTCTCTGGCCTTTCCTGAAGTTATGGTCAGAGCCCATGGGATCCAAGGCATTTTGGCAAATTGGATCCAAATATGAGGCAAAGAGTGATGGTGGAGGGTTGTCTTTGTGATTGGAAGCCTGTGACCAGTGGTTTTAGGCAGGGATTGGGGCTGGGACCCTTGCTGTTTGTAATGTACATTAACAAATTGACTGTGATTGTATAATTAGAAAGTTTTCAGAGGCCACATAAATTGGTGGTGTTATTGATATTGATTTGATTTTTATTTTAGTTTATTGTCACATGTACTCGAGTGCAAAAGTATTGGAGTACAGTGAAAAGTGTGTAACGTCACCTCACAAGGTGCCATCTTAGGTACAAGGACCTCAGTACAGAATCGTAAGAACAAGGTAGAAAGAAAGAATAAAGTTCAAAGTTACACGTTGCAGATCTTTTTAGTTTTAAGTAGAAAATGAAGAAATAAAGCTGAAAGTTCAAGAATTATAGCCTTTCTTTAGAACTTAGCAACCATGGGATCATACTTTAAGTAATCATCTCGAGTCCAGAAGTCCTGGCTGAGGCCTTCCCTGGTGGAGAGGCCACCATATACAGAAAGGACCACTATGTGGGCTGAGAGACACCCACTCTGGGCCACTCAGAAATCGCTACACTAGGCCGAGTGACCATCGCGCTGGGCTGACAGTCTAGCATGCTGGGCTGAGAGGCCACCACATTGAACTGAGAGGCCATCATGTTGGACCAAGAGTCTGTCTTGTTGGGCTGGAAGATCTCCCTGCCAGGCCAGGACACTGCCACACCAAGCCAGGAGGCCACATCATTAGGTCTGCACTTGGTCAGAGGCCTGGCGACTGAGGCTGGGAGTCGGTGCCCAGGAGAAGAAATAAGGGAGAAGAACAAAAGAAAAACACAAAAGAAAAGGAAAAGAGAAGTGGAATAGAAAGAAGAAAAGGAAACAGACGAAGCAGATGAACTCGGGCTGAAGCATCCTACTCTGCTGCCATCTTGGATTACCGGGTCTCAGGCTACAGTCTGATATTGGTCAGCTGGTAACTTGGGCAGAGCAATGGCAGATGTAATTTAATCCTGATACCTCTGAGGTGATCTAACTTGGGAGGTCTAATAAGGGAAGGATATACACAATGAAAGGCATGTGCCTTGAGTATCCTTATGCATGAATCACAGAGGGTTGGTTACAGGTACAACAAACAATTAGGAAGGCAAATGGAATTTTGTCCTTCATTGCTAAAGGGATTGAGTTTAAAAAGCGGGAAGGTTATGTTGCAGCTGTACAGGGTGTTGGTGAGGCCACACCTGGAGTACTGCGGGGGGGGGGGGGGGGGGGGTAGGTGGGGCAGAGAGGGAAGCCCCTGTAAACAACATCCATTGACATTACTGTGTCCAAGACTTTTGTATCCTCTTCAAAAATGTTCAATGAGATTTTTTCAGCGTGACCAACTTGTCATGAATCCATGCTCTCCCTGGTTAACTGACCATTTTCAAGGTCTTCAGTTACCCCCAATCCTTGATTATAGACTACAACAATTTCCACACCACAAATATTGGCTTAATGACCTGTAATTTCCTGGTTTTTCTCTCACATCCTTGTTAAATGTGAGGTGATATTTGCAATTTTCCAATCCAGAGGTATGACTGCTGTATCCAGGGAACTCTGAAAGATTATAGCTGAAAATGTGTTGCTGGTTAAGCACAGCAGGTCAGGCAGCATCCAAGGAGCAGGAGAATCGATGTTTCGGGCTTGAGCCCTTCTTCAGGAATCATTCTGAAAGATTATAGTCAGGGTGTCTACGCTGTGATCTGTTACTACCTTTATCACCCTCAGATGGAAACCTAGGTTCTGAGAATTTGTCACTCTTTAGTTCGATTAATTTCCTCATTATGGATATTTTACTGACATGAAATTTTATTCAATCCCTGTGCCTGATCCTCTGTTATTTCCTTTGGGAATTCAGGCAAATCCTTTTCCTTTTCTACTGCAAATCTTGAGGTAAAGTATTTATTTAACATGGCTGTCATCTCCCCATTGTCACTGACAAGATCCCTCACTTTCAGTTTTAAAATGGCCAACATTGCTCCTGACCTCCCAGCTTCCCTTTTATGGAACTGTAGCATTTCTCCTTATTGATTTTGATTTCCCTTATATGTTCCCTTTCAGCATCCCTTTTGGTGGCTCTTAGCTACATTGTGGCCCTTTGTATCTTTCCCATTCAGCAGAACCTGTTATTTTATTTGCTTTATTGTAAACCCTTGTCTTTTCCTTATCTCTTTAATTGTCCTTTGTTGTTTGTTCTAAGAAGTGGACCTTTTCCCTCTCAGGTATAAACTGGCTTTGTTTTGAGTTGAATGTTCCTTTAAATATTCCCCACTGTTCTTCAGTTGTTTTATCCATGAGCAGATTTTCCCAGATTACTGTGGACAGTCTCTGTCGCATCTCATTAAAGTCGGCCCTTACCTTAATCTCAAACTCTAGCAGCTGATTCATGCTTTTTACTTTCAAATGCGACACTGAACTCGATCATGTTATGATCACTATTTGATAAATATTCATGCACAAATAGTTACGAACTAAATCTGGCTCATTATTCATTACTAATTCCAATATTGCTTGTCCCCTTGTTGTATCCAGGACCTATTGCTGTTGGAAACTATTCAGCAGCAATTCACTATCTTTCTGACAGAGGGCTTGTCTGTCTCCCAATCTAAGTTAAAGTTAAACTTCCCCATTAATAATACACTGGCTTTGCTACACACTTGTCTAATTTTTGTATATATTACAATCCAGCACCTCAGAGCTGCTGTTGGCGGAGTGTGTGTGTGTCTGGGGGGTGGGGGGTGGTGGGATGCACACAATATTTATGACAGTTTTAGATCCCTTTCTGGTCCTCAGTTGCACTGAATGCTTTCCCCTCATTATAACCTCCCTCACCATTGAAGTCTTTGTGTTTCTAATCAATATAGCTGCTCCACCTCTTCTGTCATTTCCCCATGTCCATCCTGTGAACCTTCTAACCGGATAAATTTAGTTCCCAATCCTAACGATTCTGTAAATATGTCTCAGTAATTGATCCTATAGCAAAATCTTTAATTTGAATTTGTGCGTGCAGATTATTGAATATATTCCTTACACTCAGTGCATTCGTATATTTCAAACTCTTATTTGGTCCATTCACTGGAATCTGTTCCTCAGCACTGATGCTGTATTCACCTCTTTCTTACTTCTCTCTTCTGATAGCTTTCCTGATATTGCCCAAATATGACCTTTTGCCAATTTTCACTTAGGTTGTTGGTCCCAATACACACAACAACTAGATCCTCCCCCATTTCCCCCACCCCCGCACTCCATTATACTTTCAAGCCGGTTCGAGATGCCCCTTATCTTGGCACCAGGCAGGCAACACACCATGCAGGACACTCAATCCTGTTCACAAAGGATGCTATCAGTGCCCCTCATTATCAAATCCCCCTCTTTCCTTTGTGGTCCCCCAGCCTGAATGGCCTCCTGGCCCACGGTGCAGTGGTTTTCTTTCATTCATTCATAGGATATGGGCATCTCTGGCCAAGCCAGCATTTCCTGCCCATAGGGCAGTTAACAGACAACCACATGAAATCATAGAATCATAGGTTCCATACAGTGTGAAACAGGCCATTCAACCCCATGAGTCTACACCAACATTCTGAGGAGCATCCCATTCAGATGTATCCCTTTATCCCTGCATCTCCCATGGTTAATGCACCTAATCTACACATCCCTGAACACTATGGGTAATTTAGCATGACCAATCCATCTAGCTTGCACATCTTTAAATTGTGGGAGGAAACCAAAGCACCTGTAGAAATCAGGTGAACGTGCAAACTCCACACAGACGGTCGCCCTAGAATGAATTAAACTCGGGATCCTGGCACTGAGAGGCAGCAGTGCTAACTACTAAGTCACAATACCACCCATTGCTGTGTGTCTGGAGTCACATTTAAGGCTGGGTAAGGATGACAGATTTTCTCCTCTAAAGGTTATTAGTGAACTGAATGAGTATTCTCCACAATCAACAATGGATTAATATCACCAATAGCTTCTTAATTCCAGAACCATTCTTGAATTCAAATTCCACTGTCTGCCATGGCAGGATTTGAACCCAGGTTCCCAGAACATTAGCTGAGTTTCTGGATTAATAGTCCAGCGATAATACCAATGGCCATTGTCTCCCCCTGTGTTAGCCTAGCTAATGGTGTCAAAATTGGCCTTCCCCCTGTTTTGACACTTAATTTCTGCTCTATCATTATCTCTTTACTTAACATAAGTAAAGGGTGACACAGTGGCTCAGTGGTTAGCACTGCTGCTTCACAGCGCCAGGGTCCCAGGTTTTATTCTGGCCTTGGCCAACTGTCTGTGTGGAGTTTGCATGTTCTCCCCGTGTCTGCATAGGTTTTCTCTGGGTACTCCGGTCTCCTCCCACATTCCAAAGATGTGCAGGTCAGGTGAATAGCCCGTGTTAAATTGTCCATGGTTGTTAGGTGCATTAGTCAGACGAGGGTGGGTTACTCTTTGGAGGGTTGGTGTGGACTTGTTGGGCTGAAGGGCCTGTTTCCACACTGTAGGGAATCTAATCTAATCTAATCTTAATGACTTTGAACCTGATAGAGTTATGGTCACTATCGCCAAAATGCTCCAAACCACGCTTGACCATTCTGCAGTGTATCCACATTAGTTTCCAAAAGCAATCCTTTTCCTCATTGACACAGGGAGCAAGTACCTCATTCCTGTTGGACAAGGAGCTGAGGCACCTGAAAGGCTAAATCCAGGCTGCATCGACCTGTTCACTTTTGGTCACACCCTCCTGTCCCTGACCACTGGCCATAATTTGAAGTATTTAACCTACAAGATGTAACTGTCTCCCCAAACACAGTGTCCAGGTAACTCTCCCCCTCCCTGATGTGTCACAGTGTTTGAAGCTCAGATTCCAGCTCATCAACTCTGAGCTGGAGTGCCTTGAGCAACCAACACTTGCTGTAGATGTGGTCACTCTGAGCTACAATGGGCTCCACCAGCTTCCCCATCGCAATTACACGTCACCTGGCCCTGTATATAGAAATTGTTTGAGGCGGTTTTAATTTGTATTTTTAAATTTCCTGTTGGTCTTTATTTTTTAATCTGTAAAATATTTCTGTCAAGGAGACAGAGAAGGCTCCAGCACAGGAGGAGGCTGTTCAGCCCCTCGTGTCAGTGCTGGCTGTATATTAACCTCATTCACAATGAACATCTCCATTGAATGTCTGTTGTCAGGAATTGATTGAATCTGTTTTTAGAGACAGGATGACTAACAAATGATTAACTAACATGAACTGTTCCGAGAGAGTCAGCATGGATTTACAAAGGTTCAAACATCTTTAACTAACCTGATTACACTTTGTTAGGAGCTCACTAATGTGGGATAGAAGGGAATGTTGATGGCTATTGTCCATAGGGAATTCCACAAGACATTTAAAAAGAGACATGGAATCAGATGGAATTTGAGAAATGCATTTATCTTGGGTCCAGAGCTAGGAGACAGAGAGGAGGGATAATGTGCACGTCCTCCAATGAGCAAGATGTGAATAGTGGTGTCCCCAGGGATCTGTGCTGGGACCTCAGCTTCACACAATATTTCTCAATGACTTGGATGAAGAAATAGAGAACCATATTTCCAAGATTGTTGATCACTCTGAGTGAGGTGGTTTGGAGGGTGAGATGGGGAGGGTGGAAGGAGGCGAGAGGTTTGAGAACAAGGATGAGAACTTGCAAATCAAGATGTTGCTGGACTAGGAGCCAATGTTGGTCAGTGAGCACAAGGGGAGGGAATGGGGGAATGGGACTTGGTGGGAGTTCGGATACTGGCAGCAGAGTTTGGGATGAGTTGATGTTTACCGAAGGTGGTGGCTGTGATGTGGGCCAGGATAACATTGGAATGGTCATGTTTGGAGTCCCCATCACATAGCTGAGATTTGCAGTGTCTGATCTTTGTGATGTGGAGGATGTGGAGATCAGATCAGCCTCAAAGATGAATCTAAGGTAGTAAAGAGTCTGGGAGCTGAAGGGGATGGCTTTGATCTTTTCAATGTGTTTCCCAGTGAGCCTGGCTTCTCAGTCCTGACTGCTCTTAGCTGCTGTGATTGTCACTGATTGGACACTTATTATTAGAGATTCTGACCACAGCAGAAAGCCCCAGTGCAAAAAATAACTGCAAAGACTGTCAGATCGCAAGGTTGAAACTTCACCAAGAGAGGAAGTGAAAGAAGGAGCTCAGAGCAGCTGGACCTTTGTTACTGAGACGGGAGAAAACTGTGAACCATCTGCACTCCCTGGAATCTGACAGCACAAGAGGAGGCCATTCAGCCCATTGTGTCTGTGAGTGACCCAAGCAGTCCTACTACTCCTCTCTCTCCCCATAATCTAGCAAATCTTTCCTTTTCAGCTCGATCTTAATTGTCTCTTGTAGACCTGGGTAGACAGCGCAAGACTGCCCTTAATCTGGGTTCCAAATTGGTATCTCATTCATTCATTGGGAGACAAACTGCCTGGGCTGGGAAATGGAGCTCAGGATCCTGAACATTCCCTCTCCCCTCCTGAGGAACACTTCATTCGGTTTTGCATATTCACTCGTGGGAAGTGGGCTTCACCAGCTGTCCCAGCATTTTCTACCCTGTCCCTAGTTACCCTGGAGAAGGCAGTGGGAAGCTGCCTTCTTGAATCACTGTAGTCCACAAGCTGTAAGTTGACTCACAATGCTCTTCAGGAGGGAATGCTAGTATTTTAACCCAGCAAGGCTGAGGGATCAACAACATATTTCCAAGTCAGGATGCTAAGCTTTTCCGAGGGGAAATTGCAGCTCATAGTGTTCCCATGTGTCTGCCGCTCCTGGTCTCCGAAATAGAAGTGGATGTGGGTTTGGAAGGAAACCAAAAGAAATGCGGATGCTGTGAATCCGAGATAAAGATCAAAATTGCTGGAAAAGCTCGGCAGGTCTGGCATCATCTGTGAAGAGAGATGCACAGGTCAAGCACGAAACATTAACTCTGATTTCTCTCCCCAGATGCTGGCAGTCCTACTGAGCTTTTCCTGCGATTTCTATGTTTGTCCATGGGTTTGGAAGGTGCTATCTGAGGACCTTTGGTGAGTTTCTGCAGTGCATTTTATCGATAATACACACTTCTGCTACTGAGCATCGGGAATGGTGAGAGTGGATGCTTTGAGAATATGATGCCAATCAAGCAGGTTGCTTGGCTCTGGATGGTATCAAGCTTTTCGATTGGATGAGAAAGACATAGACAGGAATAGATTAGAGGGATACGGGCCAAATGCAGGCAAATGAGACTCGTTCACTTCAGAAACCCTGGTCAGCATGGAATAGTTTGGCTTAAGGGTTTGTTTCTCTGCCATATGACTCTGTGACACTATCAGTCTATGAATGTTGTTGGAGCTGCACCTGTCCAGGCAAGTGGGGAGTATTTGCTCACACTCCTGACTTGGTTGACAGGCTTTGGGGGAATCAGGAGGTGAGTTACTCGATACAGTATTTCTAGCCTCTAACCTGCTCTTGTAACCACTATGCTTCTGTGGTGAGTCCAGTTGTATTTCTGGTCAATGGCATCTCAAGAATGTTGATAGTGGGGATTCAGTGATGGTAATAGCATTGACTGTCAAGGGACGATGGTTAGATTGTCTCTTATTGCTGATGGTCATTGGCTGGCATTTGCATGACACCGATAGGAAAGACTGCTCCTGAGATGAAACCTGGATATTGTCCAGATATTGTTGTATTTGAACATGGACTGCTTCAGTATCTGTGGAGTTGAGAATGGTGCTGAACATTGTGAAATCTTTGGCAATCATCCCCATTTATGAGCTTGACTTTAGTTGCAATATCTGTCCAAAGTCTGTCCTATTCAGTACGGTGATAGTACCACACAACACAATGGAGGGATTCTCAATGTGAAGGTCAAACTTTGTTTCTACAAGGACTGTGTGATGGTCACTCTTACCAATACTGTCAAGGATAGATGTACCTACAGCCACAAGATTGGTGAGGGTGGGGTCAAGCATCTTTTTCCAAATTTTTGGTTCCTTCACCACCAGCTGCAGAGCCAGTCCTCAGCTACGTCCATGAGGAACCAACCAGCTCGATCAGTAATGCTGCTGCCGAGCCACTCTCGGTGGTGGATATTGAAACCCCCCCACCCAGAGTACACTCTCTGCTGTCATCACCCTCAGTGCTTCCTCCAAATGTTGTTCAACATCCAGGAGAGACTGATTCATCAGCCGAGGGAGCAAGATATCTTGTAATCACCAGGAGGTTTCCTCGCCCATGTTTAACTTAGTTTCATGAGTCTTCACGGGGTCCAGAGCCAACTTTGAGACTTCCCAGGGTAACTCCCTCCTGGCTGTAGACCACTGTGTCATCAGCTCTACTGGGTCTGCCTTTCTGGTGGGACAGGACACATGCAGGGACAGTGATGGTAGTGTCTGGGGCATTGTCTGTATGATTCTGTGAATATGACTGTGTCAGGCTGTTGCTTGACTAGTCTGTAAGACAGCTCTCCTGAATTTGGCCCTAGCTCCCAGATGTCAGTAAGGAGGATGGAGCAGGGTAGACAGGACTGTTTCTGTCATTGTCTTTTCTGTGTCTAGATCGATGCCTGTGGTCCGTCCGGTCTCATTTCTTTGTTGAAATATTGTCATAATTGATACAACTGAGAGCTTTGCTCGGCCATTTCAGAGGGCAGTTAAGGGTCAACCACATTGCTGGGGTACAGTTCCATGGACCCTGCAGTACATTCTGTCCTCTCCCACTTCCCCATTGTTAATGTGGAAGGCTGGAGGTTGCCAGTAGGATATCCAACTGCAGGAGCTATCACAGCCCCCTGCACAATTTTGTCCCCACATTAAATCCACACAAATCTTGAAGTCACATAGCACCTTCAATGTTCAAAACGGTCCGAGATGGTTCACAAAGTTGCAGTAAGAGGAATGGGGGAGGGGGTGAGGAACATAAGAACTAGGAGCAGGAGCAGGCAATTCAGCCCCTAGAGCCCACTCCACCATTTAATACAATCATGGCTGATCCCATCTCAGACTCAACTCCACATTCCTGCCCACTCTCCATCATCCTTTAACCCATTACCCATTAAATATCTGTCCATCTCCTCCTTGGTGTGAGACAGGGAAGGGACCACTCCATTTCAGAAAAGACTGACTGTGGAAGGGGAAGGAGAGGGGAAGGGATTGGAACATGTTGTGAATGGACAGGATGGGTCAGTAGGTCAGAGTCTGTCCTGTCCCTCCAGCTCACACTGATGGCCTGAGGATCTCCTCTCTCTGCTGGGCCTTCATGGAATGAGGTTTGTGTCCAAACCAGTCCCCAGTGAGAACAGGCCAACAGAACAGAACAGCACAGAACTGCCCTTCATTTCACAAGAATCGTCCATCTTCCCGAGACAGACCAAACCCTGGTCATTGTGGGAAATGGGGCTTTATTCCAGGAGAAGACAGGGGTCAAGGGGTAACATCCATTTGTGGGGCAGAGCAGAGGGAGATTTATCCTGCATTTAACTGTCACCACCCAGGACACTGTCAGAAAGAGAGAGAAGCGAGACAGAGAGAGAGATAGAATGAGTGTGTCTGGGTTTGTGTTTGAGTGAGAGAGAGAGAGGGAGGGAGGAACATCTGAGACAGTGTGAGATATGTGATGAAACCAAAAGAGAGGTAAAGGGAGGTCGTAATGGTGAAGTTGAGGGATAAAGAGAGAGAAACAAGATGTGAGACAGTGTGACTGATAGGGATGGAGAGAGACAAAGAGATAAGGTGAGAGAGAGAGAGAGTGAGAGATAGGATGGGTGTGAGACTAAGCATGAAGAGAATTGACAGAGAGGGTAGGGTGGAGTGTGTGTGTGAGAGAGAGAGAGAGAGAGATGAGTATGGGTAGGTACAGAATGATAGAGAGGGAGGGAGAGCGACTGTAGATTGGGATGTAGAGAGGGAGGGAGAGAGACAGAGGGAGGAATATAGAGGGAAAGATAACAGTTGGAGGCTTTTAATTGAAGTGAGAGAGGGAGCGAGTGACAGAGACAGAGAGATGGAGAAACAGAGATTATGAAATGGAGTGAGCAATCATCAGTGAGTTGGAGGGAGTGACTATGAGACAAGAGTGTGAGAAAGAGAGAGAGAAAACATGAGCGATTAACAGTGGGGGAGAGAGTGGTGGAGAGAAAGATGTGGCAGATGTGAGACAGAGAGAGAGGGACATGTCCTGGTCACCACATTCTCGGAAGGATGTGATTGTACCTGAGAGGGTACAGGGGAGATTTCCCAGGATGCTGACTGAATCTGAGCTTTGAGAAAAGATTGGAAAGGTTGGGGTTGTTTTCCTTGGAGCAGTGACGGCTGAGATGGGACCTGATAGAGAGGGATAAGAATATTCGGAGCAGTGATAGGGTGGGTAGGAAGACACTTTTTGCATGAGACAAGGACTCAGTAACCTGGGACAGAGATTGTAGGTAACACAGACATGGACACATAGAAACTGCTGCAGGAGTTGGCCATTCAGCCCTTTGAGCCTGTTCTGTCATTCAGTATGATCATGGCTGATCCTCTATCTCAAAGCCATATTCGTGCTTTCTCCCTATTCCCTTCATGCTGTTAAAATGCAAACAATTATCTCTCTCTTTTTCTTGAATATATTCAGTTCCTTATCCTCCACAGCCTTCAGTGAAGAGAATTCCACAGGTTGACCACCCTCTGAGTGAAGAAATGTTTCCTCATCTCAGTCCAAAAATGGACTACCCTGTATCCCCCTGAGACTGTGTCCCCTGGTTCCAGACTTCCCAACCAGGGGAAACCTCGTCCCTGCCCAGCCCTGTTAGAATTTTATACATCCATCTGAATTCGAGTGAGTCCAAGCCCAGTCGAGTTCGAGAGAGAGAGGAGAATTGAGGAGAAATGTTTTCAACCAGAGGGTGGTGGGAGTCTGGAACTCACTGCCTGAAAGGCTGGTTGAGTCACAAACTCTCGTGACAGTGGAGCAGTGATTAGATATTCCCTTGTGTTGCTGCAGACTCCAGGATAATGGACCAAGAGCTGGAGGATGAGATTAGTGTCATCAGATCTTTCTTTAACAGCACAGATACAATGGGCCAAATGGCCTCATTCAGTGCTGTTCACATCAATGATTCTCTGAGAGAGAGAGAGAGAGAGAGAGAGAGAGAGGAAGTGTGAGGGACTGACATGGCCCTCCCTGCCTGATGCCATTTACATACTGAGGAACACCCAGTCAGACTCTCACAGGCTGCAGCTTTATAAAGCAGAGCCCAGTGAAGGGAGAGTTTATTAGGAACCAGGCACAGGGACAGGAGCACACACCATGATTTCACACATCCAGCTGATCTGGCCCCTGGCATTCTGTGTCGCAGGTACAAATCTCTCTCCTTCCACCTTGAATCTTTAGCTGCTCTCCATTTCACTCCAATTCCACTGACTTGTGATTGAAGGGAAAATGCTGAAACCAGAGGAATGCTCAGTGTCTCCAACAATCTCTCATTTGACAGGCTCTTTCTGTGACAGTTCTGACTTCACTGTGTTTCTCTCTGATCCCTCAGGTATCAGTGGGGACATCACCATGACCCAGTCTCCTCCGGTGCTGTCAGTGGGACGGGGCCAGACCGCAACACTCACCTGTACGGCCAGTCAAAGCATTAGCAGCTCCCTTGATTGGTACCAACAACGAGAAGGTCAGAAGCCCTCTCTCCTGATCTATTATGCAACAAATCGATTCACAGGAGTCTCCGATCGATTCACCGGCAGTGGATCAGGGACCAGTTTTACCCTGAAAATCAGCAACGTTCAGAATGAGGATGTCGCTGACTATTACTGTATGCAGCATAGCAGCTGGCCTTCACAGTGATACAGAGCCATACAAAAACCTCAACACACACAGCACCAACTCCTGCACTGATACATCCCAGAGTTATATAAAATGAATAATATTGGACACATACAGTCCCACCATCTGAACTGACATATCCGACAGTTAGATGTAAATGAAACTGAGCAAATTACCCCATGCTGGGATTGTCACTGTCCACGACACACTCCAGTCCCTGTGGTGTCCACCGCTCACTGAAGGCCTCAAGTTTCACTCT
Organism: Hemiscyllium ocellatum; assembly: GCF_020745735.1. Lineage (NCBI taxonomy): Eukaryota > Metazoa > Chordata > Chondrichthyes > Orectolobiformes > Hemiscylliidae > Hemiscyllium > Hemiscyllium ocellatum. The sequence continues at coordinate 14,084,263 of NC_083409.1, forward strand.
TACACTTCGTGGCCGCGTGTGAAGAACAGCTGCAAGATTTAACATCGAATTTCACAACTCTCCCAAGCCCAGCTGCACACAACCCAGAGAGAAAGAGACAGAGACAGAGAAACAAAGACACATGAATGAGGGAGAGACAGAGAGGGGCAGAAAGAGGGTGAGAGTGAACGAGAGACTGGGAGAGGTTGAGAGTGATGGGGGGAAGCAGAGAGCAGAGGTTTTTGTACAGCCTCTGCACTGGGAGCTCTCACTGTGGCTTACGTTCGGTAAAGGAACCAAGCTCAGACTGAGTAAGTAAACCTCAATCCAATGTTAGTAACCCTGTCAATACTGAAACACACTTTCTAAACACAAATGCTGAATTGTTGACGGTGTTAGTAGGGAGCTGCAGTGAATGAAATGGTTGATTGAAGAGCACTGTGTCTAACAGCGTATCCACCTGTATTTCTTTAGTTCCATTGCCCCCTTTAAAAGCAAGATATAAGTCAGTAAGTTTTACTCACCGTGTGGAGGAGCTCTGTCCATTTGCAGCCTGTGGTCCCATTCCTGCAGCATGGAGTGAAATCAGTGAGTAGCCTCCTGCCAGTCTCAGTGTGACGGACACGGGTAGAGTTTGATGTGAGCTCTGGCTCCCTGTCCCAGTCTCTGATCTCACTGACCTCAGCAGCAGCAGCAGCAGCAGCAGCAGCAGCACAGTGAGACACCGAGCTCCCACCTCCCCCAGCTTTAACTCTGCTCAATCACACAATCAGAGAATTGTTACAGTGCACAAGGAGGCCATTCTGTCCATCCTGTCTGTACTGGCTCTCCGAATGAGCAATTCACTGAGTGTCATTCTGCTGCCTTCTCCCTGTCACCTGCACATTGTTCCTTTTTGAATAATAGTCTCATTCCTTTTGGAATGTTTCAATTGAAGCTGCCTCCACCACACTCTCAGGCAGTGCATTCCACACCTTAACCAAACACTACCTGAAAATGTTGTTCCCTATCTCACTTTTGTTACTTTTCCCAATTATTTTCAATCCATGGCCTCTCCCTCTCAATTATTTCTCAGTTGGGAACATTTTCTCCCTATTTACTGTGTCCAGGCCCCTCCTGGTTTTAATTCCTCGAACAAATCTCCTCTCAGCCTTCTCCAAAGAAGACAGTCCCAAATTCTCCAATCTCTCTTCATAACTGATGTTCCTCATCCCTGAAATGATCTTTGGGAATTTCTTTTGCCATTTCTACAAAACGTCACCTCCTTCCTGATTTATTCACATTTTCTATGACCCTCATGATTTTATAAACCTCTATAAGGTTTATAAGTCACTCCTCAGACTCTTACGCATCAGAGTAAAAAGTCTCAGCTTTTCCAGCGTCTTATAGTCATGGAGTCATACAGCGTGGAAACAGACCTTTCAGTCCAACTTGTCCGTGGTAACCAGATATCCTAAATGACCTCATCCTATTAACCAGCATTCGGCTTACATCCCTCAAAACCCTTCCTATCCGTGTACCCAACCCAATGTGTTTTAAATGCTGTAATTGTATCTGCCTCCAACACTTTCTCTGGCAACTCGATCCATACACATACCACCCTCTGTGTGACAAGTTACCGCTCAGATCCCTTTTGAATCTTTTGCCTCTCGCCTTAAACCTATGCCCTCTTGTTTTGGACTCCCTTTCCAAAGGAAAAGACCTTGGATATGCAACCTGTCCATGCCCCTCATGGTTTTATACACATCTATAAGGCCATCCCTCAGCCTTGAATGCTGCAGGAAAAATAGCCACAGTTTCATCAGCCTTTCCCCGTAGCTCAAACCCTCAAATTCCAGGCCATGTCCTTGTAAATATTTCCTGCAGCTTTTTAAGTTTAACAACATCCTTCCTATCGCAGAATGATCAGAATTGTTCACATCATTCCCAAAGTGGCCTCACCAATCTCCTGTACAGCTGCACCATGATGTCCCAACTCCTGTACTCAATGCAGTGACCAATAAAGGCAAGCGTACCCAACACCTTCTTCATCACCCTGTCTACCTGTGACCCCACTTTCAAGGAATAATCCACCTGCATCTTCACCCCTAGGTTTCTTTGTTCAGCAACACTCCACAGGGCCCTCCCATTAACTGTATAACTCCTGCCTTGGTTTGCCTTTCCAAAATGTAACATCTCGCATTTAACTAAACAGAACTCCATTTGCTACACCTCTGCCCATTGCCCCATCTGATCAAGATCCCGCTGTACCCTGAGATGAATTACTTCACTATCCACTATCACGCCAATTTTGATGTCATCTACAAACTTACTGTAACTCCTATATTCACATCCAAATCATTTCTTTAAAAGACAAAAGCAGTGAACCCAGCACCAATGCTTGTGGCACACAGCTATTCACAGATTTCCAGTCTGAAAAACAACCCTTTACCAACACTCTCTGTCTCCTATCTTCAATCCAATTTTTTTTACCCCAATGGCTCACTCCCACTGGATCCCATGTGGTCTAACCTTGCGAACCAGTCTATCATGTGGAACTTTGTCAAACACTTTGCTAAAGTCCATATAGACAATGTTTACTGCTCTGTCTTCATCAATCTTCTTTGTCACTTCCTCAATCAAATTCAGGAGACATGATTTTCTATGCATAAAACCACATTGATTATCCAAAGAACGTAAATCCTAACCCACAGAATCCACTCCAACATCTTACCCAGCACTGACATCAGGCTCACTGGTTTATAGTTCCCTGGCTTTTCCTTACAGTCTCTCTCAAATAATGGCATAACATTATTCCCGCCTTAGGCAACCGACTGTGTGGAGTTTGCACATTCTCCCGGAGTCTGCTTGGGTTTCCTCCGGGTGCCCTGGTTTCCTCCCACAGTCAAAAAATGTGCAGGTTAGGTGAATTGGCCATGCTAAATTGCCCGTAGTGTTAGGTGCAGGGGTAAATGTAGGGGAATGGGTCTGGGAGGGTGTGCTTTGGGGGGTCGGTGTGGACTTGTTGGGCCAAAGGGCCTGTTTCCACACTGTAAGTAATCTAATCTAATCTAATCTAATTAGCCAACCTCTCTGGTTCTCTAGCACCTTACCCATGGTTGTCAGTAATACACATATCTCAGCAAGGGGCCCAGCAATCTCTTCCCCAGTTTCCCACACTGTTCTGGGATACACATGATCAGGTCCTAGGGTTAATCTACCTTTATGTGTTTTAAGATCTTTTGCATCTCCTCATTTGTGTGTGGTCTCTTTTCAAGTCATCACTATTTTTACAAATTCCCTAGCTTTCTCCATAACAAATACTGACCTGAAATATTTGTTTGGGATCTCACCCACGTCTTGTGTCTTACCCAAATATAGCACTCACATTTATCTGAATTAAACTCCATCTGCCATTCCTCAGCCCACTGGCCCAGTTGGTCAAGATTCCATTGTATTCTTAGACAGCCTTCTTCGCTGCCACTAATTAGATTAGATTCTCTACAGTGTGGAAACAGGTCCTTCGGCCCAACAAGTCCACACCGATCCTCCGAAGAGTAACCCACCCGGACCTATTTCCCTCTCTGTAAATCATCTAACACTATGGACAATTTAGCATGGACAATTCACCTGACCTGCACATCTTTGGACCATGGGAGGAAACCAGAGCACTCGGAGGAAACCCACGCAGACATAGGGAGAATGTGCAAACTCCACTCACCCAAGGCTGGAATTGAACCTGGGACCCTGGTACTGTGAGGCTGCAGTGCTAACCACTGAGCCACCGTGCTGCCCCACCGGAACCATCACAAAGCCACCGATGCCTCCTGAAAATTCACCTGAACACACTCTCGCAACTCTGGCCCCTCTCTGCCCATTACACTGCTGCTACCCCAAACTATATTCAGAAACTAAAGACCCCTATTCTCAACATTCTCATCAGGATTCTGAACTGAATCCTGGTTGGAGAGTGGGATGCACTCAGGGGACTTTTGGACTGTCTGCTGCTTCCCCATTCCCTCTCTCCCTGCATATTCTGAAGCTGCAGAGTGACCACATCTAGAAACGTGCTCTCCACGGAGCTCTCAGCCTCACGGACGTTCCTCACTGACACCAGCTGCTGCTCAAGCTCCGAAACCCGGAGTTCCAACTGCTGTCACTGACCTCACTTCCTGTGCTCATGGTATTCCAGGACCGGGGAAACATTCTGAAGTTCCCACATGGATGCACACTCTTTCCACTCTTGGATTATCTCTTTGCAGAGTTCTGATGACAAACAGCTACAGCAGGGCTCACAGTCCAGTGGGTTCAGTGTTCCGGGGTTTTGGGGAAATTCTCCAGAAGACTTTAAGTAATAGGCGCAGAAATCAGCCATTCAGCCTATGGAATCTGCTCTGCCATTTGACCTTGGCAGATATGCTTCTCACCCCCATTCTCCTGCCTACTCCACAGGAACATTCTATCCCCTTTACAAACATGAACCTATCTATCTCTGTCTTTAATACACTCAGTGACTTGGCCTCCCTACCCTCTGTAACAATGAGTTCCACAGATTCACCACCCTCTGGCTGAAGAAATTCCTCCTCATTTCAGCTCGAAAGGGTCGGCCCTTCATTCTGAGGCTGTGCCTTGGTTACCTCGTCTCTCCTGTTTTTGGAAACATCTTCTCCACATCCACTCTATCCAGGCCTATCAGTATTCTGTAAATTTCAATAAGGTCCCTCCTCATGCTTCTAAACTCCATTGAGTACAGACCCAGAGTCCTCAACAATGCCTCATATGACAAACCCTTCATCCCAGGATCATTCTTGTAAACCCTCCAATGCCAGCACATTGTTTCTTACAATATGGATCCTAAATCTGCTCACAATATTCCAAATTCAGTCTGACCAGAGCCTTACACAGCCTCAGCAGTACATCTCTGCCCTTGTATTCTGGCACTATTGAAATGAATGCAAACATTTCATTTTCCTTCCCAAGCACAAACTGCATCTGCCTGTTAACCTTAAGAGAAACCTGAATAAGGAATAACCATCTTACCTGCTCGGCTCCCTTTCCAATCAACTCTGGCCAGCTCCTTCCTCATGTCTTTGTCGTTCCCTTTACTCAATTGAAATCTTGTTCCATCTGATTGCAGCTTCTCCCTCTCAAACTGCAGGGGGAATTCTATCGTATTATGGTCACTTATCCAGAGGGATACTTTCATTTTCAGCTCACTAACCAAGTTTGCCTCATTACCCATCACTGAATCCAAAAACTGCCTGTTCCAAATGATCAACCACAAGCTGTTTCAAAAACCATCTCATAGACATTCCATGAAATCCTTTTGTTGAGATGCTCTACCCAGTCCACCTATCCATTGAAGTCTGCATAACATTTTGTATTTGGCTTTTCTGTCTCCAGTTCCAAACTTCCAGCTCAGCACTGTCTCCATAACTTGTCCTACCTGCCTATCTTCTTTTGCACCTATCCACTCCACCCTCCCACCCCCTATTGTACTTAACTATTGTCCTCTATGCTACTTTGTCCGCAGCCCCACCCTCCTCTCATTTTTCTCTCCACCCTTCAGGCTGTCTGCCTTTATTCCTGATGAAGGGCTTTTACCTGAAATGTTGATTTTCCTGCTCCTCGGATGCTACCTCAACTGCTGTACCAATCCAGCACCACTCTAATCTAGAATCTGGTTTCCAGCATCTGCAGTCATTGTTCTTACCCTTTTCTGTCTCCTGATTGATTTTCTTCCCCACACCCTGGTTACTGCTTGGAGACCTGAACATAACTTACATCAGATTCTTTATTTCTTGGGTTCCTCAACTCTGCCCACACAGATTCTACACCTTCTGACTGTATCATTTCTTGCTATTGATTTAAAGTCATTTCTTACTAACAAGCCAACTCTTCCCCCCTGCCCATCTCCCTGTCCTTTTGATGGAAATGTATCCTTGGATATTTAGTTCCCAGCCCGGATCCCCTTACAGCCATGTCTCTGTGATACCCACAACATCGTACCTGCCAGTTTCAATCTGCACTACAAGCTCATTGTGTATATTGTGTGCATTTAAGTACAACACCCTCAGTCCTGCATTGACTGCCCTCCTTCCCATCATTGTCCTCTTATCTGCTGTGCTTTACGTTCGATACCTGATCCTTTCCACACTCTCTGTCCTTTTACATCTTCTAGAATCTTGAATAATCTCTCCAGAGCCCTCCTCCACTTTAACTAGTTTAAATTCCTTGGAAACTCAATTTATAAGACCATAAGACCATAAGACATAGGAGTGGAAGTAAGGCCATTCGGCCCATCGAGTCCACTCCGCCATTCACTCATGGCTGATGGGCATTTCAACTCCACTTACCAGCGTTCTCCCCGCAGCCCTTAATTCCTCGAGACAACAAGAATCTATCAATCTCGGCCTTGAAGACATTTACCTGGATTTGTGACATCATTTTTCTCCCTTACTCGAAATGTTTCGTGCATTTAGACACAAAGTCTTTAAGTTTGATCTATTATTGATTTCCCTGCACTTTTATGATCCCTTTGATATTCAAAACTCCTGTCCCTTCCTTTTATTTTCTGGTAACAATCAATCCCATCACTAACTACAATCCTACCTTCTCCTTTCCCTTCCGTTTTCTCAATTTCCATCCAACTGAACCAAATTACTTTCTCTTTGGGTTGAGTTCAGGACAATATTTATCCTTGAACCAAAATCATGAAGAATGCTCTTTGATCTCATTGCTTCCAGTGGGATCTTGCTGTGTAGAAATTGTCTGCCCATTCCTGAAATTGCAAAATTGACTGGTTTTCAAACAAAATGTAAATGTTTTGGGAGAGCCTGAGGTGCTGAGGGCTTGACTGAAACACAATTAGAGTCACAATTAGAAACAGACTCTTTGATCTGACTCATCCATGCCAGCCACAGAGACATAGAGTCATAGAGTCAGAGAGATGTACTGCACAGAAACAGACCCTTCTGTCCAACTCATCTATGCCGACCAGATAAACTAAATTAATCTAGTCCCATTTGTCAGCATTTGGCCCATATCCTTCACTCTGAGCAAAATATCTTCTTGTTTCATTTGATCAATGCCCCTCATGATGTTAGAAACCTCGATATGGTCATCCCTCAGCCTCCAGCGATCCAGGGAAAATAGCCTCAGCCTATTCAGCCTCTCCTGATCGCACAAACCCTCCAACTTGGCAACATCCTTGGAAATCTTTTCTGAACCATTTTAATGTTCCCAACAATGTTCCTAAAGCAGGAAGGCCAGAATTCCACACAGTATTCCAAAAGGGGCCAAACTGATGTCCTGTACAGGTGCAACAGCTCCCAACTCCAATACTCAATGCATTGCCCAATAAAGGAAAGCATGCCAAATGACTTCGTCACCCCCCTACCTACCTGCAACTCCACTTTCAAGGAACTAATCTTTTTTTGGGATGAATTGGGAGTCTTTCAGTTGTACTTTTCCTAAGCACCCTGTTCAGAAACAAACTTCTTGCTTTCACTCGCAACTAAAAATCAGATAAAGGAGGTGATGATTTAATGGTACTATTGCTGAGCTGTTCATCCAGAGATCCAGATTAATGTTCTGGGGGCCAGGGTTAGAATCCTGCCGCAGCAGATGGTGGAATGTGAATTCAATTTTTAAAATCTGCAATTAAGAGTCTAATGATGACCATGAAACAATTGTTGATTGTCAGGAAAAAAACATCTGATTCCCTGATGTCCTTTAGGGAAGGAAACTGCCATCCTCACCATGTGACTCCAGACCCACAGCGATGTGGTTGACTCTAAATTGCCCTCTGGGTGATTAGGGATGGGCAATGAATGCTGATCCTAGCAGTGACACTCACATCCCAAGAAGCAATTTGAACAATGCCTGTTCTTTACTGGGGTTTGTTAGGTATTGGCTACAAATGTTCAAATGGATTGTCTTGCCAGTGAATGTTCAGAGAGTTAAAATCCCTTCGAATAACAGGGATTAAAATTGTTTCTCTTGTCTTTCAGGTGGTGACAACTCTCAGCCCAAGCTGACCCTGCTGCCCCCTCCCCGGAGCAGGTCAATGCCAAGGGCACTGCCACCCTGGTGTGCCTTGCCAATCACTTCTATCCCGATGAGCTGGAGGTGCAGTGGAAGAAGGACGGTGCAGTCATTTCAGACGGGGTTCAGACCAGCAACTACCTGCGAGCTTCGGACAGCACCTACAGTGTCAGCAGCCTGCTGACCCTCTCTGGGTCTGACTGGGAGTCCGACGCTCGCTTCTCCTGTGCCCTCACCCACGTGACCCTCCCCTCTCCCCTCAGCAAGAGCATCAGGAGATCAGAATGTGTGTAGAGTATCGGAGACAGTCCACAGAGGAGACACAACTTTAAATAGAACAGGGCTGAGCTGGCAGGACAAAGGTCATTGTCAGCACTGAATTTCAACTCTCTTCCTTCTCAGGACCGGCTCAGAGACATTTCTGAGGTTCAGGGGTTATGGCATGTCATTGGGACAGAGTAGACAGAGCTTTACGCTGTGTCAAACCCCATGCTGTCCCTGTTCTGGGAGTGTTTGATGGGGACAGAGTTGACTTGAGATGCCAAGTAAAATCTCTTGAAGTTGCTAAAGAGCTGTACAAAGCAATGTGAACCTCAGAAGTCTCTGTTTCAGTAAACCAGATCTCCTTCCTGCTCAGTCGCCAGTTCCAATTTAAGGTTTTGTCACTGTTTGAAGGGACAGGGTTCTCGTGCTATTGAGAAAACCTCCACAAGTGTTTTCCTCAAGCTCCATTGTGGCTGTGAATTTGAGCAGCTTCCTCTGTCTGGGCTGTTAATTGCTGACTGTTTTCTGTCAATGTCAATCTGGAAAAGGGAATAAAGATGAAGAAGATTCAGTCTCTGTGTCCTTTGGAGATTGACCACTCCATTCAGCTGATTGGCTACATTTCAGCATGGCATTGTCACAATTGGCTATTCGCCTGTCAATCAATGACACATCCGTTGTAGAGGATACTGACAGCCAATCATCAATCACTTTCAAATGATCCCTTTGATCTGGAATCATTGGAGGTTACAAGATTCCAAACAGATTTCCATTAATGACCACCTGGACCATCTCTGACACCTCCCTCCCCTTCCTGGACCACTCCATCTCCATTAATGATGACCCACTTGACACTGACATTTTTTACAAATCTACCGACACCGAGGGTTCCACCTCTTCCCAACCTACCTCCTGCAAAAATGCCATCCCGTATTCCCAATTCCTCCGCCTCCACCATATTTGCTCCCAGGAGGACCAGTTTCACCACAGAACCACACCACCACACCAGATGGCATCCTTCTTTAGTGACCACAATTTCCCTTCCCACGTGGTCAAAGATGCGCTCCAACGCATCTCGTCCACATCCGACCCCTCGGCCCTCAAGCCCCACCCCTCCAACTGTAACAAGGACAGAATCACCCTGGTGCTCACCTTCCACCCTACCAACCTTTGCATAAACCACATCATTCGACGACATTTCCGCCACCTCCAAACGGACTCCACCACCAGGGATATATTTCCCTCCCCACCCATTCCTGCTTTCCTCAAAGACCGTTTCCTCCATGACTACCTGGTCAGGTCCACGTCCCCCAACAACCCACCCTCCCTTCCTGACACCCTCCCCTGCCACCGCAGGAATTGCAAAACCTCTGCCCACACCTCCTCCCTCACCTCCATCTAAGGCCCCAAAAGAGCCTTCCACACCCATCAAATTTTTATCAGCACATCCATCAATATCATTTATTGTATCCGTTGCACCCGAGGCAGTCTCCTCCATATTGGGGAGACTGGACACCTCCTTGCAGAGCGCTTTAGGGAACATCTCTGGGACAAGCACACCAATCAACCCCACTGCCCTGTGGCCCAAGATTTCACCTCCCCCTCCCACTCTGCCGAGGACATGCAAGTCCTAGGCCTCCTCCACCGCCGCTCCCTCAACACCCAACATCTAGAGGAAGAACACCTCATCTTCCGCCTCTGAACACTTCAATCCCATGGCATCAATGTGGATTTCACCAGCTTCCTCATTTCCCCTTCCCCCACCTCACCCCAGCTCCAATGTTCCAGCCTCAGCACCATCCTCATGACCTGTCCTACCTGCTTATCTTCCTTTCCACCTATCCACTCCACCCTCCTCTCTGACCTATCACCTCCATCCCCACCCCATTCACCTATTGTACTCTATGCTACTTTCTCCCCAACCCCCTCACATTTATCTCTCCACTCTGCAGGCACCCTACTTCTATTCCTGATGAAGGGATTTTGCCCAAAACGTTGAAGTGCGGATGGTTGCGCAATATTCAGTACCATTCATAGACTCAGTATCTGAGGGGTTATGTTCAAAGGCAACAAGATCTGGACAATATGCAGGATGGAGTGGCAAGAGGCAAGTAAGTTTTGCACCAAAACTGCCAGTCAATGACCATCTCCAGTAGGAGGCCTGTGACCAGTGGTGTGCCACAAGGATCGGTGTTGGGTTCACTGCTTTTTGTCGTTCATATCAATGATCTGGATGTGAACATGGAACATAGTATGGTTAGTAAGTTTGCAGATGACACCAAAATTGGAGGTGTAGTGGACAGTGTTGCATCTTGTAAAGGCAAATCAGGGCAAGACGTATACATTCAATGGTAAAGGCCTGGGGAGTGTTGCTGAATAAAGAGACCTTGGAATGTATGTTCATCATTCCTTGAAAGTGGAATCACAGATAGACAGGATTGTGAAGGCGGTGTTTGTTATGCTTGCATTTATTGGTCAAAGTATTGAGTTTAGGAGTTGAAACATCATATTTGAGGCTGTACATGAACATGATTCGGCCTCTTTTAGAATACCGTGTGCAATTCTGGACTCCCTGCTTTCGTAAGGATTTTGTGAATCTTCAAAGGGTTATGCAAAGCTTTACAAGGATATTGCCAGGGTTGGGGGGTTTCTGCTATAGGAAGAGGGTGATTTGGTTGGGGCTATTTTCCCTGCAGCATCGGAGGCTGAGGGGCGACTGTAAAAAGATATTTATAAGGCATCTGGATGAGTATATGAATAGGAAGGTTTTTAGAGGAAAATGGGCCAAATGCTAGTGAGTGGGACTAGATTTTATCTCAGATAACTGGTCAGTAAGGACAAGTTGAACCAAAGGGTCTGTTTCTGAGCTATACAACGCTATAACTCTCAGAATATTTAATCAATGGCCCTTGGCATTCAATGGTGTTACCATCACTGAATCCTCCACTATGAACATCATGGGGATTAACATGGACCAGAACTCATCTGGACTGATTATTTAAATATTGTGGGCTACAAGGGCAGGTCAGAGGCTTGGAATACTGTTGTGTATAACTCACCTCCTGATTCCCCATAGCAAATCCACCGAGTACAAAGCACAAGTCAGGAGTCTGATGGAATAGGCCTCACTTGCCTGGATGAGTGCAGCTCCAGTAACACACTAAAAGCTCGACACCATCCAAGACAAAGGAGCCCACTTGATTGGCACCACATCCGCAAGCAGCCAGGCCCTCCACCACCCCCCACTCAGTAGCAGCAGTGTGTACAATCTACAAGATGCATCGTATAAATTCAAAGATCTTTAGCCAGATCCTCCCAAATCTATGACCATTTAGCTTTAGAAGGACAAGAACAGCAGATACACAGGACTGACACTTGCAAAAGCCCCTCCGAGCCACGCACCATTCTGATTTAGAAAAATATCACTGATTCTTCAGGATTGCTGTATTACATCCCTGGAATGCCTTCCATAAGGGCATTGTGGGTCTACATACAACACATGGACTGCATTGGTTACAAAAGATAGCTCACCAGGTTCTCAAAAGCAACTCGGATCAGTCAATAAATTTTGGCCAGCCGAGGAGTCATTTAAAAAATGTTTATTGAGGAGTTTAGAATTAAAATGGAGTTCCTTGGTGCTCAATGAGCTTTGAGTAATTTTTTTTTGTTCATTCATGGAATGTGGGTGTTTACATAAATGTGGGCTGTCATTTATTGCCCCTTCCTAATTGTCCTTGAGAACATGGTAGATGGAAGTGGGTACTGCAATTGCTGGAGATCAGAGTCAAGATTAGAGTGGTGCTGGCGTTGTACAGCAGGTCAGGCAGCATCCGAGGATGAAAGGCTTTTGCCCGAAACGTTGATTTTTCCTGCTCTTTAGATGCTGCCTGACCTGCTGTGCTACACCAGTACCACTCTCATCTTGACAAGATGGTGCTAATCTAGACCCACAATCTCATTAGAGAAGGACTTGCAAGAAGCAGTGGCAGAATTCCAAGTCAGGATAGTGGCCACGGTTTACAAATTGAGTCACTCACTTGCACAGATAAAAAAATGAGGTCTGCAGATGCTGGAGATCACAGTTGAAAATGCGTTGCTGGTTAAAGCACAGCAGGTCAGACAGCATCCAAGGAATAGGAAATTCGACGTTTCGGGCATAAGCCCTTCATCAGGAATGAGGAGAGGGTGGCAGGCAGGTTAAGATAAAAGGTACGGAGGAGGGACTTGGGGGAGGGGACCTGGGGGGTGCAGTGAGAGAGAGAGACTCACTGAAATCCTTGTAGAGGGAGGAAGAGAGCTTCTTCAAGGAAGGCATCCTTGCAAGAGGATTCGCAGAAGGTTAAAATCTTCGGGTAAAAAATGAGGTCTGCAGATGCTGGAGATCACAGTTGAAAATGCGTTATCTGCAGACCTCATTTTTTACCCGAAGATTTTAACCTTCTGCGAATCCTCTTGCAAGGATGCCTTCCTTGAAGAAGCTCTCTTCCTCCCTCTACAAGGATTTCAGTGAGTCTCTCTCTCACTGCACCCCCCAGGTCCCCTCCCCCAAGTCCCTCCTCCCTACCTTTTATCTTAACCTGCCTGCCACCCTCTCCTCATTCCTGATGAAGGGCTTATGCCCGAAACGTCGAATTTCCTATTCCTTGGGTGCCTCACTCACTTGCACAATCTACATATTTTAGCTCCAGGTAAAAACAAGGACTGCAGATGGTGGAAACCAGAGTCTAGGTTAGAGCGGTGCTGGAAAAGCACAGCAGGTCAGGTAGCATCCGAGGCTCCAACCAGCAGTGCATTTGCAACATTGTTCCTGACAAGTAGGACAAAAGGATAACATGGAAATATTACCTTCACTTCATTTAAATTCCTCGTTCGTTTGAAGAAAGCAGAGCGAATTCGGCTTGGCTTCATCCATGGGGCTTGGCTGGCACTGGGGTCTTCAGAAAGCATCTCAGTGAGAATTTCTCTCATCACGTTAAATATAAGCTGGAAGAATTAAAAGGATAAAAGAGAAAAAAATTATATTAGATACGCCCTCCCTGCCAAAAAAAAAGCTCGTTAGATCGCTACATGGAAAACAAAAAGGAATACTGTTCAAAATATAGAAAAGAGCAACGGTTTGCTCCATGATCTGAATCAATGTTAAATTTAGAATATCATTGATTGCAGGAGAGAAGGCAAAAGAGAGATTCAAGAAGGGGTTTAATAGGATTAGGAGAAAGTGAGGACTGCAGATGCTGGAGATCAGAGCTGAAAATGTGTTGCTGGAAAAGCACAGCAGTTTAATAGGATTGCAGAACTACCAAGGGTAAGTGCAGATGTATTAGACAAGATTTCCTGCTTAATACTGAGAAAGGCACCACAACATAAAATGAGGCACATCTTTGAAACAAAATGAATAACATCTGTGCGACATGCTGTAAATAGAAAGCAAACTATCATGGCTCCAACCATTACCTCCTAAAAGTTGACCAGAGGATTGTCGGGCAGCTAACTCCTCGATCAAAATAAGAAAAACAGGAATTTCTCAGTTAGTTTTGCTTCATTTGTTGGTAAATTAAGAGTTAAAAAATATGGAGATAAATACGAGCACTTCAAGAGACAGTAGCTAATCAGGAGCAATTAGCATGAATTTCTAATCAGCAGGTTGTGAACTATCAAATAATTTGACAAGGATGTATTAATAAAAGAGCAGATTAGTATGAAAAAAAAGTGTACATGGTTTTCATGGATTTTCAGAAATTATTTCAAGTTGCCTCTGAGACGACCAATGGCAAAATTCAAAAACACCTCAAACGAAGGGGAGCACAGTCAAATGGATAGAGGTAGTTGGGAAAATGCAAGGTTCGGGTAAAATAAAGATTTCACATGAGAAAGGTGGGGAGAATGGAAGGGGCCCACAGGAGCCCATGCTCAGATTGCCCTTAATTGTTATAGTAATAAACACAATCTTGACTTGGGAATTTAAGAGAAGGAAACTAAATGATTCCAACTTGGGTTGAAGGGACAGAGATGGAATTGTACTGCAGTGACAGATACAGAAGAACATTTTCCGGAAGATGGAACTGAAGTTGAGAGTGAGATGAAGTAATACTTTAAGTGGATAAGAAATGGAATTACACCTGAAATGGTAAGATCCTAATCAGACCAGAGAAAAAGGCCACAAAGTATTCAAACATACAGGCCATTTAAAGTGACAGATACAGCCATTTAAAAAAAAACCTGACACTTCCAACTGCACACAAACAATTTAAGCCACATTAAGTTGCATAAGATCTTAGAATATTTTGGTCAATTTTGGGAACCTCCACACAGCACAAATTCAGACTGAAAAGTGCAAACTTTGAGGCTTTCTTGGTCTGAAAATTATGGAGTGACCTGTGGAAGATAAGATTCTGGAGAGTTTTAAGAAGATGATTAATAATCATATAGTGTATTACCAACCAATGGAAAGACAGATGATACAAAAGAATTCAAAAAAATGAGTGACTGGAAGAGACACTAGATATTATGTAAATAGAAACAGAATCTATAGATTCTCGGAGTTGGCAAAGTTGTGACAGATGGGATTTAGTGAATAACAGGATGAGGAGGAGGTTGATGATGATAAATTAACAATGGGAGAGTACAAACAGTGGAGGAGAAAGGGGCTTTGGATTTTTAGGGAAGGGGCAAAATGGTAAATTGAATTCAAAGCTGTCATCAGGATCGAGATCATATGCATAACAGAGCATGTTAAAAACATCATCAATCAGAGGTGCTGTGGAGCACTATTAACCCATATCTTTCTTGCTTAATTGAGAAAAAATAATTTTGTGTTCAAACGCAAAAGCTACATTCACCTCACAAAAATACTCTTTTGCTCACACTCTCTACATCTTGCCATTTATTATTCTCAAGATAGTCTGGGGTATTCGTAGATCTCCTGGATCGTGGCCAAGTTCCTTCAACTTCCTCAGCCACTGCATGAACCATCTTCTCAACCTCTAAAGCATCAGGAGCTACAGCAAAGTCAGGTTCCCTTTGGATTTTGAGAGGCCCATCCTTTGGAGACTGGGCCTCCTGCACTGGCTGCTGCACTTTGCTACAGCGCAGCCCAAAGTCCTCATCAAACCAATCTTGGTCATCTACCAGGTCATCGAGCGCCTCGTGGCTCAATTCCAACTCTGCCAGGCGTTTGGCCAATTCTTCCTGCCCCCTTGTGCCAAACACTGGGCTGCCCTGTTGCAAAGTACAGGCTGTTGGTCAATCTAGAAACTGAAGGTCAGGAACAAAACTGTGAAAGCAAAGCATGAAAACAGGGAGACAAACAAACAAAAACCTTCTTGTTATATCTCAGAGTATGTCTGACGAGTTGGACACAGGCTGGAATTCATTTCCAATTTATTCTCAGCCATGCAATGAAAGTTAAGCTTTCCACATGGAGTGACATTAAACAGTATATTTTATCAGACTGAGTACAATTCAGTTAATGGAGTCAGGAGAAATGATTTATATGCGTTTTCAATTTTTAAAAATAGTTGACTTGACCAAGGTGGTGGAAAAAATCATCTTTACAAAGTTGCGAAGTATCCCAAGTGGTCTTCTTGAGCTTTAAAAATACATTTGTTATGAAAAGAACACATCATACTGAGCAATATTTCATGAGGCTCACAAAGGCAGAGATCCCACTGCTGACTATCATGGAGTGTGGAGGATGGGGAGAATACAGCTTTTGAACAGTTTCGGGTCAGATACATTGTGATAAAATCAGTGAATATTCTTCAAACTATGCAATCACAAGAAATATGGCTAGTTACGAGTTACCATGGAGAAAGTATGTCCATTTTAGGAAATTGATACAGACTGTTCAAATCTTTCCTGGTTCAGAGTATAAGTATGGAGAATCTCTTCATCTACTAACTGTCGTGTACTTAGGGGAATGAACGATTTCAGACTGAATGTTCTGAGCTTCAGCTTTCCAAAGTCAGATCACTTTCAGTTGACTGCTGCACCCCTTTTGATTCCTGCACTTTATAGGGAAACACAAATATTGACAAATCAGAAAAGCATGTGTCAGTTTAGTCAGGATGTTGCTGTGTCAAATCAAACTGACCCAGTGACTTCCTGCACTGAATGCTCAGAAAGGAATGGACAGTATGAGAAATTGTCAAGCACTTTCATCAAAACAGCTGCTCGTGCAATCAATGTTAATATGTGCAAACCATAAACCCTTCTGTTCTTCTAATCAGATGGTCATTCAGGCTCGGGACTTTGCTTCAGAACACTACGCTGGAAAAATTATGTGAACTGATTTAGCAAGAGATTGGAAACCATGATTAAAAATTTTAGTTGAAAA